>NC_056739.1:1728521603-1728691603 GCF_019279795.1 Protopterus annectens | reverse complement strand
GGGTGGAGAAGAGTGTCAGGAGTGATTTGTGACAGGCGAGTACCTGTAAGAGTGAAAGGGAAGGTCTACAAGAGGGTAGTGTGACCAGCTATGTTATATGGGTTGGAGACAGTGGCAGTGACAAAAAGGCAGGAGTTTGAGCTGGATGTGGCAGAGTTAAAGATATTAAGATTTGCACTGGGTGTGACGAGGGTGGACAGGATTAGGAATAAGTATATGAGAGAGGACATGCAGGTGGTTGGTGTGACAGAGCAAGATGCAGAGGACAGGAAGAAATGGAAACAGGTGATCCGCTGTGGCGACCCCTAACGGGAACAGCCGAAAGAAGAAGATGATGATATATATATATATATATATATATATATATATATATATATATGGGTCTACTTCACTTGACCTAAAACTCTTTTGACCGACACCCATATGACCGACACCCAACTGACCTAAATTTCATTTTATCTAAAACTCATCTGACTGACTCCCATTTCACCAACAGCCTACAATGCTGAATTTCAACACACTAAATCTTAAACCATACACAAGCACAGTTAGAACACCAATAACTAACACTTTCCAGAACTTAAAAACTACTTACTAACTTAGGTTGGGGGCTACACCCCCCCCCCAATTATATATACTAACTCTAGGATCGCACTACAGTGGGGAAAAGGGCAAATACCTTTAACTTGCCTTACAGTACTCTACACGCTGCCACTACTGCTGGGAATGCACAAAACATTTGCCAAATTAGGTTACATACTTCCCATAAAAATAAGTCACAGTAATTCTTTTTATCACAAGCAGCTCACACGTGAAGAAAAACCCAGAAGTCTATGTCTTAACTGTCTGTGAAATGGGAGTCAGTCAAATGAATTTTAGGTCAAATGAAAGTTAGGTCAATTGGGTGTCGGTCAAATTGGTGTCAGTCAAATGGGCTTTAGGTCAAGTGAAGTAGACCCATATATATATATGTGTGTGTGTGTGTGTGTATAGCTATACACACACACACATATATATATATATATATATATATATATATATATATATATATATGTATCTGAGTGTGTGTGTGTGCATGCATGTATATATATATATATATATATATATATATAGATATATATATATATATATATATATATATATATATATATATATATATATATATATAAACTCGGTGGTGGTGCTGCGGTAGCGTTGTCACCTCACAGTAAGACGTTGTCCTGTTGTATTCTCAGCTAGAGTGTCTTCTGTGTGGAGACATGCATGAATGGGCATACCTTCATTGTAGGTTGTGCATCAGGGCTGGCAACTCGGCACGTAAAAATCTACTGCCAATCATTAGCGGACCGGAGTTCTGCTGTGGCGACCCCCTAACCGGGAAAAGCCGAAAGACACAACATACACAAATATGTATATATACACATATATATATTTATATACACATATGTATATATACGCACACTCTATATATATATATATATATATATATATATATATATATAGCTGTGTGTGTGTGTGTGTGTGTGTGTGTGTGTGTGTGTGTGTGTGTGTTTGTGTGTGCATGCACACACATATGTATTTATCCTAACAGTTGTCATAAGAGTGTGATTAAAAAGTACATATCTGGCACAGTGAGCAAATATCTTTAAATATATTTTAAAATATTTGCTTATTGCTGTATCATCAACAGCTTATCCACAGCAGAGTTGTGTTAATTAATCTAAACCCATCATAGTTTTTTTTCTAAACACCTTTATTGAATTATCATTTGTGACATAGGCAAATTTACATTCAAATACAGCAGACTCTCTTTTAACCAGAACCCAAGCAACCGGCACTCCCAAGCAACCGACAAAATCCAGAAGTGGCTCCGCTTTGCAATTTTTAATTGGCTCATATACCAGTATACAAGCCAATCAAATATCTCAAAGTAGCTCTCAAGCAACCAACAACTACACTCATCCGTCATCTGCCAGTCCCCTTGCGTGCCGGTTAACTGAGAGTTTACTGTAAAAGTAATCAAACTATATTAACATAACAAGCATTAAACTTCACATATATTGATATATATCATATAACCTAAGTAATTTTACATAAATTATTCAATTTCTGTTTTTTTTTTTAAACAAAAAAACATCTTCATTAAACCATCACTTACTACACAGGCAATCATACATTTATATAAATGAAAACAAACCACCCAGACAATCCTAGTTGCAAGCATTTTACATCACAAACCATACTGACACATTCCCAGTTGTAAACGTTATACATCACTTATAATCTACCCAGTCTTTCTCACTCAAACATTACATAGCTCATTTATATCCTGTCACCTTTTAGACCTCATTCCTTCCTTGTATGTATTGTTCCCACAATTCCCATTTCTTCCTATGTAGTTTGCTCCTATCTTTTTCTAAAGATATCAATTCCATTTGTTTTATCTCTGTTACTATATTGACTGCTTCCAGTACAGCTGTTTTACATTTTGATTTTCATTTTCTAGTAATTGTTTTTTGGCAGCCACCATAATTAGACACAGCAAGGCTTTACCACTTCTAGGCAATTCCGATTCCGTATCATAGCTCAGAAAAGTCAGATCTCTCATCAGACCTATCTGCCCACTCAGCAACTCCAACACTGCATCCCACAGGGAATACTTAAAATCTGCCAACTCACCGCACTCCCCCTTCACACCTCCAAAATTTACTGTCTACCTGAAGAAACATTCTCTGGAGTCTACTTGGGGTGTAAAAATATCTATGTAAACATTTCCAGGCAAAAATCCTAAATCTTCTAGATTTTGTTGCATATTTCATAGGTTTATAGCTTCATAGGTAGGTACTAAGCTATTGGCCCTAGGGCCTATATAAGCCTAGCCGAAAAGGTACCCTGGCTTTTGCCACCCAAGAAAATTATTTTCCTGTGCCCCTGTCAAGCAGAGCCACAGACATGATCCCTGGGATGAATTTTCTATTTCCCATCCAATCATCAAGATTTTTCTTGAAGAGTGCTAATGAGGAGCTCTGTTTGACATAGATAGGTAGTCTGTTCCAGAGTATGGGAAGTCTCTGGGACAGGAACCTATCCCTCCAGTATGTTCTATTTATTGTGGTGACAAGGTTTAGGTCCCTAGAGCATGTGGCTTGGAGGGATTGGGATTTCTTTAAGTGGAGCATGTCCTACAGCTCTGGGTTTGACAAAGCTTTGTATGTTAGGCAGAGATCGCCTCTGAGTAGGCGATATGCGACGGAGTAAAGTTGGAGTTTTTTGAGACGGTCTGCGTAGGGAATCTGTTTGAGGCCAGTAATACTCTTTGTGAGGTATTTCTGTGGCCTTTCCAGTTGTTGTAGATTTCTTGTGAGGTACATACCAAAAGGGACATTGTACTCTATAATGGGTCTAATGAGTGATGAGTAGAGGGGAACAGTGACCTCTTTTTTTCTGGATGAGAAACTTTTTGTGATGAGATGTGCCATGTAGTAGGATTTCCTGACCACTGCGGTGATGTGATTATCAAAGGAGAGGCTACTGTCCACCTCTGTCCCAAGTTCTCTTATCACACTTTCGGTGTTAAGTAGACTACCGCCTATGTGGTAGCTCATGGATACAGAGTTTTTACCAAAGGGGATGACAATGCACTTTTTGGCATTGAGCTTGAGGCCATGGCTTTGATACCAGGCATCTGTCTCAGTGAGGCCCTTTTGTAGGATGTCCACATCATCAGGAGTTTCGATTATGGCTCCTAGTTTGCAGTCATCTGCGAACTTAGTTAGCCAAAGACCTTCTGTGTAAGCCTGTACTTCAGAGAAGTAGATACCAAACAGGAGAGAACCCAGGACTGAGCCCTGTGGTACTCCACTTGTCACTGGTCTGAAGTCTGATTTGGAGTCTGCTACTTTTACAGTGTGGGTTCTGTCAGTAAGCCAGTTGGCAACCCATCTTGTGACATAGGGATTTATACCTAGTTTAGTGAGTTTATCTATAATTCCAGAGTGGGAGATGGTGTTGAACGCCTTGGCGAGATATAGATAGGCTGTGTGAACCACCTTACTCTCATCTATGGCTTTGGTGACTGCTTCAAAGAGGTCTATCAGGTTTAGGAGACATGATCTGCCTTTTACAAACCCGAACTGTGTGGGGTCCAGAGTTTGGGGATCTCCAATGTCTTTGTTTATGAGTTCCATGATGATACGTTCCATGGCCTTGCAGATCAGGCTCGTCAGGCTAATGGGGCGGTAGTTCTCAGGGTCTGTCGTGGCTCCCTCTTTGTGGAGTTGGATAACCTTTGCGGTGCGCCATTCAATGGGCACAAAGCCTGAGGTGAAGCTATGACTGAACATGGGACTTAGGTGGGGTACCAGTTCATTCTGTAGTTCATGTAGAAGGCAGCCTGGGATGTTGTCAGGTCCCATGGATGCTGTGTTCTTGGCTTTGAAGAGTGAGGTTTTTATCTGTGCAGCTGTGATTACAGGAACTTTGCATTCTTCCGCTATAGAGATGGGCCCTTTAGGGGGTGAGAGTGGCGTATAGTTAGCACTGAACCTATCTGCCAGGATGTTGGCAATATCAGTTGGTTCTGTATATTTAGTGCCATTGTGCTGTAACTCAGAGCAGATCTGAGTGTTGCCACTGAGATTCTTGACATAGGTATAAAATGCTTTGTGGTTGTCTTTAGAATCAGTGGTGATTTTGTTTTCATAACTAGTTTTGGAGGATTTTATGAGGTATCTCAGTTTCTTACTGAGGATGACCAGGGAATTCCTCCAATCATGGGATTTTACTCTTTTTTGCACCAGTTTCTTTCTTCTGTTGTAGAGTTTGTTTATGGCAGAAGACCACCAGATTGGCTTCCTTTTTTTGGAGGATAGCATCTTGGTTCTGTTAGGGATAGCACGATCAATGCACTCGTGTAAGTGCTTATAAAGTGCATTTGTGTAGGATTCAGCAGTTGTACCTCTATTGTCCATCTGCATGGGTGTCGTGAAGTTTGCCGCTTCTGTCTTAAGAAGCGTGAAGTTGGCTTTGGAGAAATTTTTTACAATTGTTTCCCTAATGGGGGTTGGGGGCAGGATGTAGATGTCTAGGGTGATTAGCTTGTGGTCGGATCTAACCAACGAGGAATAGACATCTGGTGTGGAACACCAGTTGCCCATGTTGGTGATGACCAGGTCTAGGATATTTCTTCCCCTGCTGGGAGTGTGGAAAAGTTGATCCAAGGCGTTGGAATTTATGAATTCCAGACAACATTGAGCAAAAGAGTTGGTACATGAGTAGTTTTCCCAGTTAACTATGGGGTAGTTGAAATCACTCATTATTAGAGTGTTGGGTTGTACCCTAATATTTTCCAGTATATCAAGAAAAGAGGAGTGGGTATCCTGGGCATGGTGGGGGGTCTGTAGCAAGCTACAATCTGGATTGCGGTCTTGCCCAGAGTTAGATGAACTTGGATAATCTCGGATGCGTTATGCTGAGCAACTAACTTGAGGTGTGGATATTCTTAATGAATATGGACACGCCTCCGCCTTTAGTGTTGCAATCCAGGTTAGGTGGCTGAAAGGTGTGGTATGAATTAAAGCCTGGTAATGCAGGGGTGCTCTCTGGAGCTTTGAACCAGGTCTCTGTCACTGAACAGATGTCAATTTTCTCGACTTTAAGGAGTGCCTTGAGTGAGTGCATTTTGAGGTTTAGACTTCTAGCATTGAGTAGCATTACCCTTAGATTTTCCTTGCTTGTACCTGTTGTGGTGGTGAATTTGTCATTTGAACCTTGCCTAAAAAAGGCACTATAGGGGTGGGTAGAACCTTTGCCAGTATCCGGAATCCCAAGGGCGACAATTGCAGGCCATCTCTGGCAAAGCATCATGGCCTGTCGATCATGTCATTCCAGGCAGACAGATACTGGATTCCCTTAGAATGACACCAGAAGCTTAGCCATTTGTTGAAGTCAATCATTTTGTCCTTGTACTGTGGTATCATTCTGGGTGATGGCAGGATGCTACTCAGGGCTAGGGTCATACCTGCCTGGGCTACAAAATCGGAGAGCTCCTCCATGTCTCTTTTCATGTAGTCTAGGGAGGTACATCTCAGGTCATTCACACCAACATGGACAATGACAGAGTCTTATTTGTTCTTGTTGTGGAGTGACCTGAGTGCGTGCAGTATGTGATGGATCCTGGCACCCGACAGGCGGCTGACAGTAACTTTCCCTTGTTTAGCCTGGTGAGTGGAACATCAGTGTGCCTGACTATAGAGCCACATATGACTAGAGTGTTGGGTATGTTATGCCTTATGGGCTGTAGTTGAGTGGTACACTGAGTTTGTGGGCTATGTGTCGTTTGGGTTGTGTTGGGGGGGGGGGTGGAGGTTGCTTGCATTTCTGCTTTGGAGGTCTCGGTAGTTTGGGCAGATTTTTATTGAGAGCCTCTGCCAATGTAGGCATGTGTTTTTTGCTTCTATGTCTGTGTTTTGGTGGTGTAGGTTTTGAGGGACTATGTGATGAGTGTGGTGTGGTGCAAGTGTTTACCTTCTCCTCTTGACTGTCTAGTCCAGTCTTCGGTGAAGAGAGCTTTGCTTTCAGTTTGGCTATATAAGTGCATCTCTCACAGGTTGTAGTGTTGGGTGGTAGGAGTAGAGGGTTGTCTGTGTACATGAGGCAATTGCTGCATTGCCCCAAGATGCCCAGATTCATCAGGTAGACAAGAGAAAACACCGGCAGCTGACCTTTAGACATGCCTGGATAGGTGCTTATTTATTAAGTACTAAAATATGTTTTCCTCTAGACAAGTGAGGAAAGTTGAGTGCTGTAGTAATTTGTAGCTTATTTAGTGCTTACGAGTTCTGAACAAGTGCTGAGCTCAAAGAAACAGATTTTGAGAGCTAAAACTATAAAGCTGGCTAGTTGCAAGGGAAAATTTGAAGAGCAGACTTTATGGCGCCAGGAATAGTTTAACCCTAGTTAAGCGGGGGGGGGGGGGGGTCAGGAGCTTACAAACAGTCGTGGATACAGCAAATCTGTATCTGGACTAGAATTGTTACAGGAAAGGGGGAAACAAGCTTAAAATTTTTTTTTTCAGTAAAGTGGAAATGGAGAAAGCTGGAACAGAAGTTAATTCAAAGCTAAGAATCTGAATGGGTTGGCCTTCACAAATGTTCTCTATTAGATTGAATGAACTAATGACACTAGACTGGGAGGAGAGAGAGACATACATCTATTCTCCAATTGTTTCTTTGTGAATTGCTTATCCAATCTCTCTTCCCAATCCTTTCTAACCTCCTCTGACTGATTCTTATAATTATCTTGCAATATTTTATATGCTATAGAATTTGTTTTAATGGCAGCTTCTGTTCTAGATTCTATTAAAACTCTACCAATGCTGGTCTTTTGTTTAGGACCCCCCCTTGTTTCTTTCTCTCTGCCTAAACTCTGATATCAGTCCCTGATAGGCAGTCAGTAACCTGCAGTCCAACGAAATTATTTGCTTCTTCCTATTTTATCATCTTTCCCTCTCTAGTTATTTGCTCCCAGAACCATGGTTCCTTTGCCAGTTTTCTCCAAAGAATTCTGGCCTCTTCTTGTCTATTCTCTTTTTCCCTAACTGCAGTGATCCCTATCAGCAGAATCTCCTTTCTCCATTCCCGTGTTGGTTTAGTTCTTAGAATACTTTCTGCTTTTTTATGGCTATAATATTCTGCATGATTATTGTTATGCTCCTTAAAGGCCTGCATCCAAAATCCCAGTCACTCCTTGTTTCTTGAGCTTTCCCCATGTTTCATCATCATCCCTTTCCACTTTGAATTATAGTTTTCTGCTTATGCTATGTATAGGAGTCCTAACTGTGTAGGTCTGAAATACCCCTTCAAATTGGGTAATCCCAATCCGCCCTGTTCTGTTGGAAGAATCATCTTATCCCACTTGACTCTTGACATCTTCCCTTCCTAGATAAAGTCCTTCAGCTCTTTATTAATTGCTACCCACAACTTCTGTTCTGGTTGATAAAAATATGCATCACCTGTGTATAAGACTAAAGGGACTAAAAACATTTTAACTGTGTGTATCTTACTATCCATATCCATACAACAAAGCTTCCATTTTCTCAGTTTTTGTGTTATGTTTTGTTTAGTTTCTTCCTACATATCCTTAGCTGCCACACTAGAATCATTTTTAATCCGTACTCCTAAATACTTCATTTTAACATGTCCCCATAAATATGGGCATTCCTGAACCAATTTCTGTGTGGGTGCGCAATTTACCACTATTGTCTTTGTTTTAGCTTCATTAATTTTGTACTCTGAAAATATCTGAAACTGTCTTAAAATGTTCCACAACACTGTAATGCCTTTTGCTGGTTTTGTCAGGTACAAAATAATATCATCTGCAAATAATGCCAGCTATTCTTGACTACCATACCAGTTACATTCTTGAATTTCTGAGTCCCTTATTTTCTTTGCTATTGGTTCTAAATATAATATAAATAATAAAGGGGAAAGAGGACACCCCCGTCTGGTTCCTCTATTCAAGCAGAAATTATCAGAGAGGACCCACCCACTTTAATTTCTGCCTGCAGTCCTTCATATATTCTCCTAATCAACCCTATAAGTTTTTTCAGGAAATGCAAATGCCTCCATTGCCCTCCTCATAAAGTCCCAGCTTATTCTATCAAATGTTTTCGCTGCATCAAGACCCACTAACAACAATGGTATTTGTTTACATTCTGCTTCCCTCTGGATCATCATTGTTCTGTTAATGTTGTCAAATGTTTGCCACTCCTCCACAAAACCACACTGATCCATATCTATCACTTTTGGCATTATATTTGCCATTCTTTTAGACATTATAGACATGAACACTTTATAATCATGGTTTAGTATTGAAAATGGGCCTGTATGAAGCTGGCTCTGATGGATCCTTACCCTCTTTAGGTGTTACAGCTACCACTACTTTATTCCAGGACAGTGGTACTTTTCCATTTAAGATATTGTTAAACAAAACCTTCCAGATCTTCATTGTTTTTTTCCTTCTAGCTTCCAAACTTCCACAGGAATACCATCTATTCCTGGGGAAATTCCTGTAGAATGGATATACATCACAATTCTTATCTCATCTCTTCATATCCTAACTGCTAGTAATTGAGCTTCATCTACACTTACCTTAGTATATTTAATTCTTCCATAAACATTTCCAATTGTATCTTTTCTTGATTTTCATATTTCTCTGCCTTACAGTGTCTCTCAAAGAATTTCCAAAATATTTCAAATCCCTCTACAGGATCTCTTTGTTATAGGCTCACTATGTTTTGTGGCAACCCTTTCTACTTTCTGTTCCCTGAGTTGTTGTGCTAAAAGTTTTTGTGCTCCAGCGTTATTATCAGAAAACAGCTGCTTAACAGCAATCTTTTGAAGCTTGTGCATATTATTGAGGTAATCCCTTACTTTCTGCCAAACATTCTGCAGTTGATCCTCTTCTTGTTTTGTGAGATTCCCTCATTCTGCAATACTTTCACATTTGTCAGTCCCTCTAAATAATTAGTGTTACTTCTTAACCATAACTCCCTTTCTTTTATTTCTACCCTCTTTTTAAACTCCACCTTAATTTCATCCCACTCCCTAGCTATATTTTCAGAAAAAAAAATCACATTCTCTGTTAACAGTTCCTAAATAATGTCCACTACCCATTCCTTACACTCCTCTCTTTTCAACAGATAGGTGGGAAAGAGCCAATGTCTCATTTTTATTTCATTGCCCTGTGTTTTTATTTTAGCTATTACTGGCGCATAGTCTGAAATAGTTATTGGGTGGGTATCAAGACCTTCAATTAAATGCACATCTTCCCGTGAAATGTAAATTCTGTCTAGCCTAGCCCAGTTTTTTATATCTTGGGGAATATTATGTAAATTCCTTCCAAACTCCTATTACTGAATTCACATCTTCCATACCAAATATTTTCATAAATTTCTTCAAAAATTTTCCCTTCATACAGTTGTTTCTTGTCAAACACATTTGAGCCTATGTCACATCTTATAAAAGTTCTGTTTTATGTAAAGACCTCAAACAAAAAACCAGACCCCAATACCCCCTAAAACCTTTTAACTTAATACTAACACACAAAACTATGTACACCTACAAGCATTGAAGTTTTACCCTCCTAACAGGAACAAAAGTCCCAAACTGATAGTCACACTGACAGACTTGAGTTAACCTAAAAGAAAGGTCATCCATGCTAAGATGCATGGTGCAGCCTATGCTTCTAGTAAGTGCTGATTGGTTTTGTATTATTTATGTCTCTCTCCCAGCTGGGAAAACCCCTAAATGTTTTCAGAGAACATTAACTACTTTGGGAAAGCCACTGAATGCTTTCAGAGAACATTAGGGAAACCCCTGAATACTTTCAGAGAATATTATCTCCTAGCCAATTTCTCTTTTCTTTTTTCCCCCAGCCAATCACTCTTCATCAGACTGCAGCCAGTTTCTCTTTATCAGATTGTCTCCATGGAGACATGAGAACCAGGCCGACAGTTTCTCTTTACCAGACTGTTTCCATGGAAACATGAAGACCAGCTACAGAATTGTTACAGAGCTTGCATGTATTTGCTAGAAAAAAAAGCCTCATAATATTCAGTGTTCTTTTGAGTTACTTGTTCTCTCTTAAAACTTGTTAATAAACCAGTCTAAGGTCTTTAATCCAGTTATTTCCCCATGCAAAAATGAGGAAAAGCACATTCATTTTTCTTTTATCATGCTTTTTAGCCAGGCTTTTTTAAAACATTGCAGTGCCTACATTTCTTAATATTCAACAAGAAGAGAAAGAAGGGAGAAAGAAAAAAAAAAACAGCAGTACCTATTTACAATCCTCATTATACTTAAAAATAATTGAAAAACTTTATAGCATGTAAAGAAAAACACATGCCACAAAACTGGTGCTATTTAAGAAAAAAGACATTACTTATAGTTAACTTTCACCCTCTTCTTGGCCTCTCCAAAGCTATTTTCCAAACATTAATGACATGAAGTAGGGCATATGCTTTCAGTCCCCCACAAGTCCAACAAACTCTGAAAAAGTCCAACATTTCCAGATTTTCTTGTTCTGTCATATTTCACAGATATCATTATTGCATTGTAATCCCATATTACGTTACTGGTTTTATTACTGTTCATCTCCGAAATATTCTCTCTGCTTCATTTCTACTGTATTCTCAATTTGTCTATTCAATTGTCATATTCCCTTCCTTCTCTCCCACATTTTCCACACTGAAAATTTTGAAAAGGTTTCAGAGGTATTTACCAGAAGAACAAGAAGCATGATCTCCTTCTGTTTCACAGCTTACTTTTTGTTGGACAAACGTTTGTATTTCCTCCTTAGTATGTACTTCATCAAAAAACAATGTTGCCCCTCTAGGGAAGAATACCTTGAAGACAGCTGGGTACAGCAGTTTGAATCTCACATCTCCATCTCAACATTCCCTGAATAGTGGACGAAATTTGCTCCTCTTCTGTGTGGTGTACAATGAGTAATCATTCTCCACAAACACTCTGCTGTCTCCCACTTTTAGTATTTTGTCCTTCTGCCACAATTTTGTCAGAATCAACTCCTTCGGCTGGTAGGATTGCATCTTTACTATTAAAGGTCTAGGTTGCTTTCTTATAGACAGGTTGGGAGCATACACTCAATGTGCCCTTTCAACTAAAAACTCTTGCTGTAGAATACCAGTCCAGATCCTTATTTGTGCTTTCATAAAATAACCAGCAACCCCCTATACTCACAACCTGTGGTGAGAGACCTGGGTTCTCAGGCTGATAACAACCTCACATTTGGCCATCATGTAGCAGCAGTGGTCATAAAAGACTTTTACTTGGTTCATCTTATAAGTAAAGGGACTGCATCCAGAAAAAAAGAGGTTATTACCTCTCTGTAACCCTCCCTCATTAGACCAATAATTGAGTATAATGCCCCGTTTGGTATGTACCACTCAAAACATCTGCACAAACTGGAAAGGCCACAGAAATATGACATAAAGATAATCCATGGCATCAATACCTGTCCTATGTGGACAGGCTCAAATCACTATCACTCTACTTGGTATCGTACAGGTTTCTCAAAGGTGATCTGTGTCTTGCTTACAAGGTAATCTCAGACCCTGCCCTACTAGGGGTGCTCCATATACGCAAGTATAACTCCGTACACATTACCCACTCCTAAAGCCTGACTCTAATAGGCAACATCAAAAAAAACTGCTGGAGAGACAGGTTTGTCTCTCAGAGGCTGCCCTGTGTCTCAAATGGACTTCTCATACACATCAAACACAGTACCTTGCTGACCCTCTTCAAGCGCAACCTTGATGAGTGGATGGGAAACCCCAAATATGTCCCAGGGGTTCCACCTGTGTCCCTCATTGACAGAGGTGACAGGTGCTGACTGAGGCTACTTTTTTGGGATAAACTCTTGGATAGGCTTGTAAGGGTCCCAGGGCCCTTAGCCTATTAACCTCCTATGATCCTATGATGCTATAAGGCAGTGTCCTCCTTCCAGCTTCTCTGGTATAGCTGAAAATCTCAGGTTTTCCCTATGTACTCTGTCCTCTAATTCTATTATTTTTTGAAACATCTCTTCCTGAGCATTCTCATATTCAAGTCAGACTTTTCTTTATTTCGACCTCTGATTTTTGCAGCTTTATCATCTCATCTGAATATCTGTTTAAAGTTTATTCCATTTTTTCTGGCCTTTTGTTGTTTGTGTTGCTATACTCCCATCAGTGTTTTGTTTATTTTAACCAGGTTTGTATGCAGTTAAGTTATATCTTCATGTAGGGCACTGGAAGTTATGTCTGAAGGTTGCATTGATTTTTGCTGAACAGCTGCAGAACTCTTCCCAGTCAGTGTTTCTTCCTCACTTTTTGTAGCTGAATTTTTCCAGGTCTTCTGGATTTCTTTATTCCTGGCATCCAGGCAGTGCACTTACTTGCCAGTTACTGAAATTGGGTCTATATTAGTTCATCGACAGCTTAGGTTGTCGAATCTATAATGATCGACACGTAAGTGTCGAACTTGCAAAATCTCGAATGGTCATTTCAGTGAATTCTTTCCTCGGGAAAGAAGTTGCTTGGCCGTTATCAGGGATTTGCCCTTTCGGCAATGTGGAGCGATCTTGGAGTTGGTATATTTAGTTGGGGGGTGTGGGGGGCACAGCCCCCCACGTCGCAGGGTGTGGGGGAGCAAATCCCCCCACTTTATTTAGATTGAAAAGTTAATTTTGTTCGCAACGGCCTACTGAATTCTTTCCCGAGGAAAGAATTTGCTGAAATGGCCATTCGCGATTTTGCAAGTTCGATGCTTAGGCGTCGATCATTACAGATTCGACAACCTAAGCTGTCGATGAACTAATATAGACCCACTGACATTTACTCATAAACACAAGTCTACTGGCCTTCTCTGCTGAGTTTCTGTTTTCACACTGGGAGAGCTAGAAATACGCTGTTACTCAATGTGCAACCATCTTGGAAGTCCTACACCCATCACAGTTATGCTACTCACTAAAGTGGTAGAAACTCTACACACACACACACACACACACACACACACACACACACACACACACACACACACACATAGATAAAAAATAGACAACACCTTTACATCTTTCTAATGCACCTAAAAATCACCATTAAAATTCAAAGTTACCTTTATTTTAAACTAGCTAAAAATAAATCCTAAACCAACCCCTAAATGCAAAATTACTATAGCTACAAATTCCTGAATTAAAAAAAAAAAAGAGAGCGAGAGAAAAATCCACTCACATCAATGGAAATTGAGACGTAATAATATATAATTCAGACACAAATTCCAAACACACACAACTCTCCAAAAACAACACTGCCTACCTAAATCAATCCCCTGGAAATTAAGCTCATTCTTGTTAGAACAAAAAAGTTAAGACCTGTAGAAACCACTAATCACAACGTGCCAGTTTGAAAAATGCATTAACTTCAAAAACAAACCAGAAATTGTCTATACTAACTTAAAATAACATAATTAAAAAAAAAAAAGTGCAGTTTTGTACCTACCATAAATGTAGATGTTCGAAGATCCACATTGCTGCAGTCCTTACACTTGGGTAGTCCGCTGTCCTCGGTCGGCCCGAATATCAAAGTATTAGGCTGACGTCGGTCAAGGCGCTTAAGACTGACATCAGGACGTCAGGGTACAAATGCGCATGACCGACGTCATATTCTCAGTCTTTTCTTGCCCCAGATGTCAGAAGACCCTAAAAAGAAAGGTCAAAACCAAAAGACAGCAAAGAACAACCAACCACCCTTGCACTAAACATATGTACAATATATACAATATCCACAATATTCACAACCCAAACCACACAACCGCCTCTAAATACAGAGGGGAAGGAGGGAGGGTAAATTGGACTGCAGCAATGTGGATCTTCGAACATCTACATTTATGGTAGGTACAAAACTGTACTATGTTCTTCATCTCACATTGCTGCAGTCCTTACACTTGGGTAGAATCCCAAAGCAGAGGAAAGGGAGGATGGCAAAACTATAAAGCAGTAGGAGCTGCCAAAATGCCCTGTAAAATTGCAGTGGCAAAACCAGCCCTAGATTTAGAGTAAAGTGGAAGGTGGTAATGCTTAGAGAAAGTATGCACTGAACTCCAAGTAGCTGCCTCCAAAATATCTTTAGTTGCCACCCCTTAAAAAGCTGTAGAAGTGGCAGTAGCCCTAGTGGAATGAGGCCTAATCCCAGCTGGAATCTCCTTACCATGATGGGAATAACAGAAAGCAATACAAAACCCAATCCACTTAGAAATAGTTTGTTTTGACACAGGCTTGCCCTGAGAACCCAAAGCAAATGAAACAAATAACTGCTGAGACTGCCTGAACCCTTTAGTTCTGCTCAAATAATATCGCAACTGCCTGTGTATATCCAAAGTGTGCAAAATCTTTTCCCCTTTATTTTGGGGGTTTGCATAAAAAGTAGGCAAATGAATAGTTTGGTTTAAAGCCACACTAGAAACCACTTTAGACATAAAGGAAGGATTAGTACGCAAAGATACCCTATCCTTATGGAAAATTAAGAAAGGCTCAACCGCCATAAGGGCCTGTAATTCAGAAACCCTTCTTGCAGAGGTAATGGCCAACAAAAAGCAGTCTTCCATGATAAATATTTCAACTCGGCAGTAGCTGCAGGCTCAAAAGGTTGTAGAGTGAGTTTCTCCAACACAAAATTGAGATCCCAAGCAGGAGTAGGAGCTCTACGTGGGGGTCTTATATTCTTTGCCCCTCTAAGGAATTGCTTAAACAAAGGATGAGAAAACAATGGTGGGTCACAGTCATAGTGAGCAGAAATTGCTGCAGCATGAACCTTAATAGAAGAGAAGGACAAACCTTTGTCCAGTAACTCAGTAAGATATTGAAGAGCCACACTTAAATTAGGCTTAGAAACATCAAATTCCTTTGCTGTACTCCAAAATAAAAATCTCTTCCATTTATCTGCGTACACTTTCCTTGTACTAGGCCTTCTGGCCTCCAAAATAACATTCAAAACTTGCTGTGGAAGCTGAGACCCTCCAGGGTTCAAAACAGAATATGCCAGGCTGTTAGGTGAAGAGAGTGAAGTTTGACATTGAGTAAATGACTGTTCTCCTGAGACAGCAGGTGTGGAATTGAAGGCAAAGGCCATGGAGGCTCCCGTACCAGACTTCTCAGTAATGGGTACCAGTGCTGTCGAGGCCAATCTGGAGCTATTAAAATCATCTTTGGCTTGTCCTGTCTGACCTTCAGGAGTACCTTTGGGAGGAGAGGCAGAGGTGGAAAGGCATACACATGAAGATTGCTCCAATTGAATGAAAGAGCATCCACTTTCCAAGCTGTGGGATGAAATCTTTTTGTGCAAAACTTTGGCAGCTGGTAGTTTAGTGGAGAAGCGAACAGATCTATGTCTGGAGTTCCCCATAACACTGTCAATTTCTGAAATACATGAGGATCCAATTTCCACTCGTGGGGATCCATAATTTGTCTGCTCAACACATCTGCTAAGGAGTTCTGTGCTCCGGCAGAAACCTTGCCTGAAGATTTAGCTGTAAACTGAGAGCAGTCTCCCACAAAATCATTGCTTGTCTGCATAGAGGATAAGAATGTGTTCCCCTTGCTTGTTGATGTACCACATGACAGTTGTGTTGTCTGTTAGAACCAACACCTGCCCTGGAAGAAGTAAATCCTTGAAAGCTATTAATGCAAATTGGACTGCTAACATCTCCTTCAAGTTGATATGTAGATGTTGAAGTCTGGCAGGCCACGTGTCTTGTACCCACTTTCCATTTAGATGAGCTCCCCAAGCTTTGTCTGAGGCATCTGTCGTTAGAATCTGACTCGCCTCTGGCCGGGTCACAGAGAGTCCCTTGTTTAGGTGACATTCCTGAGCCCACCACAAAAATTCCTTTTTAATGCAAGGTATTATCTGAATGACAGTGTCCATATCTTGGCAGTGCTGTGTCCATACATTTTTGAGATACCATTGTAGCTTCCTCATATGCAGTTTGGCATTGGGAAGTACCAGAATACAAGATGCCATGAACCCCAAGGCTTGAAGGACTGTCCTTGCAGTCAGCCAGGACTGATGAGACAATTGATGGAAGTAAAGAGAAAGATTCTTTTGTTTGTCCGGGGTCAAAAAGGCCATCTGTGATGCTGTATTCAGTCTCACACCCAGAAAGCACATGTCCTGAGAGGGTACTAGACTGGACTTTATTTCGTTCACAGAATACCCCAGGCATCTTAGCACTGCTATCACATATTGTAAATGATGAAGAAGTTCGTCCTTTCCTTGGGCCAGAATCAGGCAATCGTCCAAATAAGGATAGATCTGTATTCCTCTTAGCCTGAAGAAAGCTATCACTGGAGCCAGAACCTTCGTGAACACTCTGGGCGCAGTAGATAAGCCAAAGGGCAATGCAGAGAACTGATAATGAGAAGTCCCAGCCCAACGCAGATACTTCCTGCAACTTAGCCTGATAGGAACATGAAGGTAAGCCTCCTTGAGATCCAGAGTCACCATCCAGTGATCTTTGCCCAGCAGAGGTAAAAGCTGTTGTAACGTCAACATTTTGAACTTGGGAATGTCCAGATAAGTGTCGAGGATAGATAAATCCAAAATTGGTCTCCACGTGTTCCCCTTCTTTGGTACTAGGAACAGGCGAGAATAAAATCCTAGGCCCACTTCTGGCAGAGGGACCGGTTGTATGGCCCCTATTTGAAGCAACAGAGAAATTTGTTTGTGAGCCTCTAGTCTTTGCTGAGGAGGAACGTCCGGCATGCCTTTGAAAGGAGGCAAGGTATGGAAATAAAACTTGTAACCTTGGTGTATGATATCCAATACCCATCTGTCTTGGGTAATCAAACTCCAATTTTCCTTGAAGAGTGCCAACCTTCCTCCCAAAGGTGCTGCCAGGCAAGAAGGATCTGGCAGCTGAAAAGGTAGGTCATTGGGCCTGGTTACAAAAGGACTGGCCCCTGCCCTCACCCGAAGATTGTGCAGGTGAACTCCCTGTTCTAGGTCTGAAGGAGCTCTGAGCTCTGCCCTACCACGTCTAGATCTACCCCTAGACTGTGAATCATAAGAAGGGTCGTCCACCCCTTAGCAGGCCAGTTCCTACTAAACTTGGAGGCTGAACTTGCAAAAATCTTTAACAGCCTGCATAGACTTAGCCTTGTCTTCCATTTTCTTCAAGACTGACTCCACAGGTGAACCAAACAACACATCAGACTGTAAAGGAGCATCCAAAATCCTTGTCTTAACATGGTCAGATAAATTCTGATCCCTCAGCCAGGCGTGCCTGCGAAGAACTGACCCAGTGGCAGCCACCCTAGACGAGGCCTGTACAGCATCAAAACCACATTGTAAAGAATGCTTACCCATCTGTTCAGAGACATGTACCAAATCTTGTAATTCTTTACACTCAATGCCTTCCGCCAGAGCATCTACCTTAGACTTCAATTGAGAAAGAAGATAGTTTTGATATTTCAACATGTGAAACTGGCAATTCAAAGCCCTCATAGCTAAGGTGGAAGAAGTATAGACTTTCTTTCCCCATCTATCCAAAGCTCTGGCCTCTTTATCTGGAGGAACCGGATTTTTACAACAGAGGCCTTGACACCCTTAGGTCCCTGACTAACAGTTTCTGGGTCCGCCCTAGGACTCTTATAAAGATATTTATGAGCCTCAGGCACCCTGTAATACCTATCCGGTTTAACAGGAGCAGGAGACAAAGAATCAGGATTAAGTGAAGCCTCTGCAAACACATCTTCCACAACATCCAGAACAGGTGGTATAGCCAAAGGCCTATGTTGGGGTAAAAGCAAAAATTCCTAAGCCTTTTCCTGGAATCAGAGAAGTCCTGACCTTCCCACTTAAAATGTCCCCTCATGGAATGAAGAGTCTCTGAAAAAGAAAAATCCTCTGGAGGAGAAGCAGAAGGAGTCGAATCATCTGCATCAGAATCAGAATAAGGAGAGTACTCCTGCAAGTCTTCAGCCGAAGACTCTGAAACATCCGAAGCCTGCTCAAAACTCCCCAACTCCGGTTCCACCCTAGGCCTCTTAGCAGGAGGGGGCAAAGAACCTCTAATCAAAGTAATTAAATCTTCTGCCATTTTAAGCATGTGCTTCTTGGGCACAGATCCTGATGAACTAGGAGTGACACCAACAGAAGCTAAACCTGGCCTGCCTCTGGGAGAAGCCTTGGAAACAGAAGGAGAGGGCCTAACCACCTTAGGAAGGGAGGGGAGTACAGTAACCTGAGAAGCCCCTTCAGCCTGACCTGCCTCCTGAGAGGCCACATCCTGCAATATCAAAGTCTCCCCCTGGGACTCCAGAGAAGCCTCCGGCGGAACCACCGGTTCCACTGATGCCTCTAAAGAACCGGCGTCTGGTACGGACGACTCTTCTTGCCTGGGTTTAGCTGCTTTGTCCTTGCGCTTCTTCGAAGAAGCGGGTGCCGGAGCATCCGACGGCATATTATAATTGCACCGCTTCCCGAAGACCAACCTGGCACAATCTAACCTTCGCTTAATAGTGCGCTTATTGAACCTAGCACAAAAGCGACACCCAACAACGTCGTGCTCAGGCCCCAAACAAGGAATACACAAAGTATGATAATCCCTATGCGGTATCTGCTTCCCACAAGAAATACAGTTATTCACTTTTTCTGACATCCGGTAAACCACTGAGGCAAGAAAAACTAAAATATTCCCAACGGGTACTTAGCCAACTTTGACTCGGTCTGAAACTCCGAATTCGAAAAATTTCAGAACGCCGAACGGCACTTGCAACGCTGCTTCTGCATCGGACCATGCGGCAAAAAAGACTGAGGATATGACGTCGGTCATGCGCATTTGTACCCTGACGTCCTGATGTCAGTCTTAAGCGCCTTGACCGACGTCAGCCTAATACTTTGATATTCGGGCCGACCGAGGACAGCGGACTACCCAAGTGTAAGGACTGCAGCAATGTGAGATGAAGAACATCTATATAATTATCAAATTCTAATAAAAACTCACTAAACTAGTAAAATACAATTTCATGACGTGTCACTTAAAAACAGAACAAAATTGACTTCAGAAACTATAGGAGAAGGCCATTCACAGGACTGCCTATTCATAGGTTCATTGGAGGTTACTAGGCTAAAGGCCCTATAGCCCTTAAAGCCTAGCCATATTTATCCCCAAGTTGCCCCAATTTTCCATGGTTACGTGAGTGAATTTTGCAGAAGTAATGGTCTATGGTAGTTAATACCAACCTCCTCTGTCCAGGAGGGACATAGGCACCACCCCAGGAGCGAATCTGCGGTCACCTGTCCATTGATCTAGGTTGTGTTTGAAGAGGGTCAGGGAGGGGCTCTATTTCACATGAACTGGAAGCTTGTATCCATCTCTCCAGCAGCTAGGTTAAGATCCCTGAAGCGAGTGACCTTCTTGCAGTTTGATTTATGAATGCATAGCATTTCCATCTGGGCTGGGTCAAAGACTGCCGGGTAAGCCAGGCAGAGGTCACCCCTTAGCAACATGTAGGAGACAGAATACAGTGACAGAACTTTAAGACTTTCTGCACAAGACTTGTTTTGTGTACCCTACTATCCCTTGCTGAAAAACCTCTGTGGTCTCTCCAGTTGTTGTAGTTGTCTAGAGAGGTGTATGCAAAAGTGATCATTGGTCTCAATTATTGCTCTGATGAGGGCCAAGTATAATGGAATTATAACACTCTTATATCTAGATGTGATACCTTAACTTATAAGGTGTACCACATAGAAGGATTTCCTTACTATTGTGGATATGTGGTGGTCAAATTTCAGACTGCTATCAACCTGAGTACCCGGATCACATACCACTGGGTCTACACTTAGAGGGGTGCTGTCTGTAATGTAATTAACAGAGATGTCAGCTTTTCCAAGGGGAATAACAATGCATTTTTTTTAAATTTAGCTTTAATCAGTGGCTTCTGCACCAATGATTTGTTTGCGTTAACCCTGTCTGCAGTATATTAAACTCAGTGATTACTCCCAATTTGCAATCATCAGTGAACTTGGTCAGCTACAGGCCATCCAAGTTTGCCTGGACCTCTGAGGAATAAATTCTGAACAGTAAGGGACCCCCCACAGAACCCTGTAGTATGCCATTGGTGACTGGTCTTTTGATTGAGGTGAAGTCACCCATTTTGACAGAATGTGTCCTGTTGCTGAGCCAGTTGGCACCCCATCTAGTAATATAGGGGTTAATTCCCATTTGGGAGAGTTTCTCCATAATTCTAGAGTGGGGGGTTGTGCCAAATGACTTGGCTAGGCTGTCTTTTCCTCATCCAGGGCTTGGTGACTTTCGCAAGAAAGTCAGCCATGGTTAACACACATGATCTACCTTTAAAGAATCTAACCTGTGTTGGGTCCAGAATTTAGAGATTACCTATGTCCTTGTTAGTCTTTCAGCTTTTCCCGGTTAGGGGTCGCCACAGCAGAACTCCGGTCCGCTCATGATTGGCAGTGGATTTTTATGGTGCCGAGTTGCCAGTCTGATGCCCAACCTTCAACGAAGGCACGCCCATTCATGTTCGTACCTACCTGCATGTCTTTAGCGTCATTTGACTGCTGGGAGGACATGCAGACTCCACACAGAAGGCGGTCCAGCCGAGAATCGAATGGGAGAACCTCTTGCTGTGAGGCGACAATGCTAACCGCTGCACCACCGCAGTAATAGACCTATGTCCTTGTTAGTAAGGTCCATAATGTTTCTTTCCATGACCTTGCAGATGATGTTAGTCAAGCTTATGGGCCTATAATTCCCATAAGTTTTATTCATATATTTGAAAGAGTATGTAAACAATATAATGCTGACCAAGGGCTCAGGGTATGGTTCCTGAAACTCTTATTCCTCCTCTTGGTTCCTAGTCTAGGCTACAGCTGTGACTAGTGTCAAAATCACTTCCTCTTTAATCAGGTTGGCATGCACCAGTCACACACACACCTTGGCCAACTAGTTCTTTGTCAGCATCTCATAATCTTCTGATGACATCTTTGCCTGGTTTCCCTTACTAAACTAAACTAAAAAAAATAAATAAAACTGTGAAAATGAAACTCTGTATTCCTACCTCATGGCTGCTGAGAGTAGACACACCTTCAGTGACAACTGCCTACAGGCTACAGAAGTTCAATTAATATTCCACTGCTCACCAATGTGTGATATCCCTCTTCTGGACCAGTCATCAAGGAGCCTCAATCCTCACCACTGATACTGGTGAGAAATGTTCACTTGGAATAAAGATATATACACGCAGTATATCCAGATACAGCTCTCTGCATCAAGCACAATTCCCTTTAGTTCACAGGATCATAGGTGTTTACTAGGCTAATGACCATAAGGGCCTTTTTAAGCCTAGCCATGCATCCCAAATCTCTGACAAGTTCTGATACCCTTGGTAAGTGTACGCAGGGCCTGGCAGATTAAACATTTACAAGCTGGGGCCTGGGAGAGAAACCTTTAAAACATTGCCTGTGCCAGTTAGAGACATAGGTGCCAAACCAGGGATGAATTGTTCAAGTTGCACTTGAATTGGGTTAGGGAGGGACTCTGCTTCACATGGATGGAGAGGCTGTTCAAGAGACAGCGTAATCTCTGGGATACATGCCTCTCTCTCTCCACCAGGTCCTATTTATATCATAGGCAAGGTTTAAGTCTTTAGAATGGGTAATTCTGGTGCTGTTTATTTTGCGGATATGCAGGAGGTCCATCAGAGTGAGGTTTGGCAATGCCCTATATGTCAGGCATAGATGTCCCCTCAAAACCCTGTAGGAGACTGAATACAGGGATATAGCCTTGAGGCAATCTGCATAGGGCATTTTACTTAAGCCCTGTATTCTTTTAGTGAGGAACTTCTGTGGATGTTCCAATTGTTGCATATGCTTGGTTAGGTACATACCAAAGAGGGTATTGCACTCAATGATAGGTCTGTTGAATGCCGAATATAGTGGAACAATGACTTCCTTGGACTTAGATACCATATCTTTGTTTATAAGTTGCTCAACATAGAATGACTTCCTCACTACTGTAGACACGTGATGGTCAAAGGCTAGATTACTATCTGTGTGTGTCCCTAAGTCCCTGACTACAGGGTCAAATCTAAGGGGTGTGTTGTCAATATGATAGCTACCAGGGATAGATGACTTTCTGAAGGATACTACTATGCATTTCTTGGTATTTAGTTTTAGTCCATGGCTCTGACACCAGTTGTCTGTGTCAGCCCCTCCTGGAGAATATTTGTGTCAGTGTGGGATTCAATGACAGCTCCTAATTTGGAATGATCTGTAAATTTAGTCAGCCAGAGACCAGTGACAGTGGCCTTGACTTCAGAGAAGTAAATGCCAAAAAGAAGCGGTCCAAGGACTGATCCCTAAGTGACTCCACTTGTGAGCAGCCTCTTTGTAGAGGCGTACTCCCCAATTCTAACTTCCTTGGTCCTGTCTGTGAGCCAGCTGGCTAGCCACATACGTGTTTGTACCTAACCTCTTGAGTTTTTCAACAATGCCCGAGTGGGGTATTATGTCAAATGCCTTAGCCAGGTCAAAGTAGGCAGTGTGAACCATTTTACTCTCATCCATTGCTTTGGTGACCTTCTCAAAGTAGTCCACCAGGTTGAATAGGCATGATCTGCCCTTAACAAAACCATTCTGGGTTGGGTCCAGTGTCTGGAGGTTTACTCTATCACTATCGATAATTTCCATGATAATTCTTTCCATGGCTTTACATATAAGACTAGTGAGGTCTGTAGATGGCCCATTTTTGCGAAGAGGGATGGCTGTTGTTGCTCTCCATTGATGACACATGAAGTCTGTTTGGAGGCTAAAGTTAAATAGCAATTCTAGAGGCCCTGATATAGGTTATGCTTCATGATATTTAGAAGGCATCCTGGAATATTGTCTGGGCCCACTGATGCAGTGTTCTCGGCCTTAGAGAGAGCATTAAGGACCTGTTATCTAGTGATGGCAGGGGGAGTTATATCTGATGGTATTTCCTGAGGGAAGGTTGAGAGGGAGACGGGTAAAGTTGAAGCTGAATTTATCAGCCAGTAGGTTTACTATATCTTTTGGCTCAGTATAGGTGGCTTCATTTACAATGAGGTCTGCACACAGTTGTGTACTGCCTCTGTGATTGCAGACATAGCTAAAGAATGCCTTGTGGTTGTCCTTGACCTGTGTGGCCAAAAAGTTTCCATGCCAAAACCCGGGATTGAACTAGGGACCTTTAGATATTCAGTCTAACGCTCTCCAAACTGAGCTATTTCAGCTTAAGAGCACACAGAGAACACACTCAGTTCTGGGGCTGGGTTTCCCTCTCTCTCTCTCCAGGCCACAAATAAGACTCCCCACTGACACAGCTGTAGAGTTGAGTCCTCAGCTGAGTGTTCCAAGGCAAGTCCTCCATCACCCTCTCTGTGAAACCAGTGCTCTGTGTCCTTGCTCCAAGTAGCTGATACACATACTTTTTAAGATTTAATTTACAGACACACACACACACACACACACACACACACACACACACACACACACACACACACACACACACACCTGGGAAAGGCTGGCACAGATTTACCAGCTATGCCCCCTCTGCCCCGACTATAAGGTAGATATTGCCACCAGAACACTCCAAAGCCAACTACTATATGGCTATTACAAGGGTACCGAATTATACTGAGTAAATGTAATACTAATACAAATGGTAGTGTTTGACCAATGCAGCAAGGCTTTCAGGAGTGGCCACAATGTCACCAAATAAATATAAGTACTCTCAAAGGTTAAAATATTCTCTAAAAGACCAGCCACAATGACAAGTTTAAATATATTTAATAATAAATAATAAAAGAACATGAAATATATGTTTACAATAAACAGAGTTTAAATCACAGGAAATATTAAAAATACCACAGATACATAAAAACAATACTTAACTAATCTCACTATATTTTCCTGACTGATCTAAAGAATTACTGTCCCCAAGTTCACTTACTAGAGAAGGCAAGATGAAGTGGGTGAATGGTCCTTCTTTATCAGGTTTCATAAATAGACTATTCTGAGATTTCTGTCTCATCTAGTATTAAAACATTTTGGTGCTGGATTATAGAATGACATCACATACATCTGGTCATCTGACTTCTGGCTCCCAAACTACTCCCTTTACTAGAAACTGAACCAGAATCTAGCACATATGTGTCATAATACACCCACACAGAGCTTTGCAAAGATGTGTTACAGCATCTAGAAGCTATAAAACCATTTCAAAAACTTCCACCCTTCCAGAGTACCAATTAGTTCACTACTAAGGACAATACAGTAGGAATCCTAGCCCTGGTTTTCACAGACATTTTGTCTATGGTTTTCTGGCTTCAATCAGAACTGCAAGATACAATCTTTATGGTCTAAACCAGGTAATTTAATTTCAAACTATTTTTCAAAGTTAGCTGGACTGAGATTAACCTCTTCTCTTCCAGTATCCTCTGCTACAGTATATTCATTTCAACATTACAATATGGTCTGACATATGGGTGTATTTTTTTTCTGTCCAGCAGGACCCACTGTCGGTATATTTTTAACACAATCAGCTTTACAAATCAGTTTGATATACAAATGACACATAATTCTTTACAAAACTCTAGCTAGCTATGCTGGCATATGTTACACATCCAATGCTCTACTTCTCCTGGCACATCTAGTAAATCTGTGCCAGCCTTTCTCGTGTGTGTGTGTGTGTGTGTGTGTGTGTGTGTGTGTGTGTGTGTGTGTGTGATAATTAAATTTCAAAGAGTATGTGCATCAGCTACTTGGAGCAGGGACTGGTTTTGCAGAGAAGGTGGTGCAGGATTTGGCTTGGAACACTCAGCTGAGGACTCAACTCTACAGCTGTGTCAGTGAGGAGTCTTATTTGGAGCCTGGAGAGAGAGCAGAACACCCATCCCCAGGACTGAGTGTGTTCCCCGTGTGTTCTTATGGAAAATGGTGCTTGGTGTAGAGAGCTGCGTTTAAAAATAACTGTGTATCTAACTTTGTTCCAAGTGAGGCCCCTTGATGACTTCCCAGAGGAGGGACGTCACAGCATGCACCCAAACACTCAGTGGAATATTTATACTGACTGACTGCACTTTGTGTATTTGTCTTCTTTCACTACACTCTTTGCACCTGCTTTGTAACATTCATGCTAACTTATCTTTTTTGTTTTTGCTGATATGTTTTATTTCATTTTCTGTACAATACTTTACAGCAAACTCTCTGGCTTATTCTGTACTGTTGGTATTCTTTCCTTCTTAGTGCATATGTGAATACTGATACATTTGTGTTGTTTTGTTGTGTTTGCAGTGTTCTTCTCCACTGGCTGCCTGCTTTGCTCAACTTCCATCTCCATTCCCTACTACCCCTTCGTCATTACATTTCAGTTTTCTTAACGCCTCTGTGTCAAATAATAAGATTAATAATAAGATTAAGCTGTGCCTCCTAGATTATTAATGATATAACAGTACTCTTTCTCATTTCACACTCTATGCTTCCAGACTCTATATGTTCCTTTAAATAACTATTTCACATAACATTACTAAATTCTATCATTGTCATTCTGGGGTTGGGGGTATGCCAGGCTAGAAAAAAAAAAGCACTGATTTAAAATACAATGCATTTTTTTTCTTTCTAATTGCAGACTGATAGCTGAAAACTATATTTAGCCCTGTTTTCATATATTCATCGGTGATTACTAAGCTAATGACCCTAAAGGGCCCATTTAAGCCTAGCCATGCTCCCCAAATGTATTAGGCGGGTTATGACATCACTCATTTTATAAAGTTATGACTTGGGAAAGATTGGTTGAGCATTTACGTGCTTCTTCTTTGTAAGGTGGCAAACCGGTGTAAATTAAAAATTTCCCATTCGCTGACATAAGTTGCACTTGAATAAGTGCAGAAAGGGACTCTGCTTCACATGAATAGGAAGCCTGTTCTAGAAAAGGGGCAGTCCCCTAAGACACACACCCCTGTCTCTCCAACATGTCTTATTTATACTGCAGACAAGGTTTAGGTCCCTAGATCAGGTTTTTCTTTTGCTATTTGTTTTAGGTCCATAAGCTCTGGATCAGGCTCTGGATCAGGCCATGCATCACCTCTCAACAGTCTGTAAGAAACTGAATATAAGAATAAGGCCTTGAGGCAGACTGAGCAGAACGCTCCAGTTGTTCTTTTTGGCTGGTCAGGTACCTACTGAAAGTGGCATTGTACTGAATGACTAGTCTAATGAAAGCAGGATACAATGGAACAAAGACATTCTTGGACCTAGGTGCCATACCCTTGCTTATAAGTTACACAGTGTAGAATGGATTCCTTGCTATAATACACACATAATGGTCAAATACCAAGTTGCTGTCTACATGTGTTCCCAAGTCCCTGACCATGTCCCTTTTCATCTGCAATGAAAGTATATGGTCTGGGAATGTGCGATCTTTACTCTTTTAAATGAAAAAGGACAAGAAAGGAATAGCAAAATATTTGAAATATAAAATGCAACTTTCAGCAGTTTCTCAGGAAAAAAAATAATTGCTTGCATATAATTAAGTCACACATGAGCTGAAAGACAGGAGAGCCAAGGGTCATAAAATACATTTAAATGTACTTCAAAGATGCACCTATCCAGAACTATAAAAGGTAGCCATTAATAATATGTAAATAGTTAATAGGTGTTTACTCTTATCTAGTTGGTTGTCCCTCTGTCTGGAAAAGAAATAATATAAGCTGACATAATGTAATTAGACCTGCTTTTGTGTGAAAAAAAAAAGAAAGTATGTAATCTGTTGGTGCCTGGCTTCTGTACATGACTGATTTAACTGAAATTAATACATATTTATACCTGAAAACAGGGAACAGGTTTAATCCTTGCTTGGGGATGCTACCTTAGAATAGTTAAGGGGCAGTATTTTTTTAGTAAGAGACAAATAGGATATTTATTTGCTTGCAAATCAGGTTTTTCTAAACATATTCGGTCTGTATAACTGGATGTTATTTTTTTTCAGTGTGAACTGTTTTAACATCTGCATATTTGACTAAATAAAGAGTGGCAGGTAAATGCATATCTGAGACATCAGCTCTATCTAGAGTGGATCTAGAGCTACCATGCCAGGAAGAAAGATGTGGGGAAATGGAGAGTTCTGCCAGCCTTCCATGGGAGCACTCTGTGTGTGTGTGTGTGTGTATGTGTGTGTGTGTGTGTGTGTGTGTGTGTGTGTGTGTGTATGTGTGTGTGTGTGTGTGTGTGTGTGTGTGTGTGTGTGTGTGTGTGTGTGTGTGTGTGTGTGTGTGTGTGTGTGTGTAAGTAATAATTTGTTAGTAAAACAGTTACTGTGAGTCTGTGAGTAAGGGGAATTGGAAAACACTGAGAGAGTGAGAAAGGGTGAGAAAGGAGCCTGGTGTGTTGAATCACAGATTCCTCTCTGCAAGTGACCAATGTACAGTCCTAGTTTAGGTGTGGACAGTGGAATCCCATTCCCTGGACAGCACTGCATATTCTCTTTATGATCTTGGGGAGACAATGCATTTGATGAACTGGTTACTGAATTAAATTTGTGTGCATTTTTCTTTATTTTAATCTGTTGGGTACCATTGGTTTGGCTCAACAGGCCATTTGACTGGTAGACATCAGACCTATTTGGGCCAATGGAGCAGATCTAAGGACTGTAGCCCCTGTCCCTCACATACACAGGTGCCAGTCTTCCATCACAGTCACCATAAGTCTTTGATCGACAACCACTGCTCCTTACATTTGTCCTCTAACTACTCAAACTCAAGCACTTTCTCATTTCATACCTTGAACAATTCTGTTATCTGTTTCTTCTCATAATTTCATGTCTTTCCATTTTCTTTCCAAACTAACACATTCACTACAAATGTCTATCACTCTCACCACAGACAGAATGTTCACAATCTGATAGTTGACCACATTTGTGAAAATGAGCTAGCATGTATCTCCACAAGTTGAAAATGGTAGCCAAATGGATGCAGCACTTACCTTGTGCTTACACTTGTTTGGTCATACTGCACATTGAAGCTAAGCAAAGTGGTACCAGAGGACATAACTGGAATATATCTGCAGCATCATACAGCTTGAAGTCAACAGATCAATAACATTTAAAGCCAGTTTAGGGAGTGGTCATGCTTGCTGACGGAGGACTAAAAGTGATCTGAAGAGTGGAAAACACATCGCTAAGGGTGACAATAAGTTTGACCTCATCAAGCACATGGTAATACTAGCATAAAGTGTTACTTGATTAACAAAATGTTGTGCTGCATCCTAGAAAGAAAGATTTCTTGCACTATGGTCTCTTTGTATTTGTGATCACAATATAAACTGCTTTTCCCCTTTGAAGACTGAAAATGTGGGCAGTACTTTCTCTGGGGTTCTTTATCCATTTTAATTAATTTACACTGGGTAGCATGCTATCTAAAATCTTTCAAAGTTACAAACAGTAATCTAGACTCAAAAATGTCAGCAAAACTGAGACCCTGCTAAAGAAACAAGTCTGGAAAACTGTAGGCTAGCAATAGCAGTAAGGATTGAATGTCTAACGGATGACTTTCTGCAGTCAGGGGTAGTACCTGGAGATGTAAGCCTGGCACGTTATGTACATAGTACATAAGTTACGTCAGTGAGGTGGGCAGAGAAGGAAACAGGTACATGAAGGTTTACATATGCATCCATGCTATGTCTACTTCATGCTGTGAAGTTGGGTGAGGGTGTGAAGCACAGTATCTGAGAATCTGTACTGCTTGGTTCAGCATCAACCTTTCCCCATCCTCCAAAAAGCTTACTTATACATAATGCTAGAGTTGATAGATATTGAACTTGTTAGATGAAAAGTACACCATTTAAGCCCAGGGCAGTGACCGAGGAGACAGAGATGAGTTGCTAAGTGAAGGACTCCTTGTAATAGACGTCACCAAACATTCCAGTGGGAATGAATTTGGAATGTATGCAGTCAGAAAAAATAAGTAGCTGACTAGGCTAAAATCATGCAAAACCATTCAAGACTTTACAGATGCTATCCTTACTGTAGTGTTCCCTACTGCAGAGAAAGTGAGAAATGTCCGGCAACAAGACGACTAGGAATATTCTTGGGCTAGGCTTGTGTTGGCTCTAGGGCCATTAGCCTAGTACTCCCCTATGAACCTATTAAGTGTTTTGTTGGATCTTTAAGCATAAAGTAACAATTAAGTTATTAAATTATGTATTAATTTATTTCCATTTATTTACCAGGAAAGTCCACTAGGCCAAAAAAGCCCATTTTCAGTGGAGGTCCAGGGAGAAAAACTCCAAGGTAGCAATAACACTTCCATAAAGTTTCAAGAAGTTTCCATAAAGATTTCCAAAAAAGATCAAGAGAATTAGAAAAATGAAATTGGTAGAAATTTTACATAAAAAATTGTAGCAAATAGTTAAAGCTGGTATAACATTATACTAACAGTAAAGTTAAACATGTTCATAATAAAAACAATAATAACATGACACAAAACTAGGCAAAACAAATAGTGCAAAATTATATAGTTATGAGCACCATGGAAACATTATACAGAATAAAAAGCAGATATATAGAGAGACAGGGATAAAAGGCGTAGTTTGTAATATATAGGGAGAAGGAAGGAGGAAATAAAAGAGGAAATGAAGAAGATGAGAGATGGGTGAAGGAAAAGTCAATAGAATGGAACGTAAAAAAGAAAACTATAGGAGAGAAGGAAGTAGAAGGAAAGTGGATGGAGGGAGGGCGAAAGTGGTTAGGGAGCAAGAGAAATACAGGAGGATGATTTAAGCAGTTAAAAGATCGTTATAAATTATCAAAAAAGCAAAGCATTGGAGCAGGAAGAAGGAGTGTCCAATTGGAGAGGAGGTGATTGTGCAGTGCAGTTTTGAAGTTAGAATGACTTTGTTGTATGCAGATACATGTAGGGTAGATTATTCCATATTCTGGCAATGTTCCAAGAGTATAATAGCTGGCCTGTAGGTGACTTAGGTTTGTGAACTTGAAGATGTTGGTGTTTAGATCACAGAGACCTAATGGGGTTGTAAAGCGTGAGTAGGGAGCTAAGGGCAGGGCAGTCTTGTGGTTTATGAATGAGTTTGTATACAGTTGTGAGCTGAAGGAGTGATACGTAGTGGGAGAATTCCAGCCATTGTAATTTTTTTAGGGCAATACAATGATGAGTAGAATGGCAACTGTTTGTAGCAAATTTTGCAGTTTTGTTATAGTATATTTCCAATTTTGTTTTCAAGGAGGACTGCAGGTTGATTAGTAAAGGTGCACCATAGGTTAGTGAGGGTAACAGGTAAGATAGTGCTAATAGTTGTTTAGTTGGGAGGGAGAGAACGTTTTATGTCTATAGAGTAGTCCAAGTTTTTTGTGGGTCTTATTTACATTATTTTGTATATGCAAATCAAATTTAAGGTTTTCATCAATTATTACTCCTAAAATTTTAGTGTGGGTTACTATCTCAATTTTGGTAGTTAATGGAGAATATATTGAGGTCAGCTTTATTGATAGGTGTATTTCTCTTGGGAGTGAAGACAGTAAGTTTAGTTTTTTTGGGGATGTAAAGAAAGGTGTTTTTTGTGAAGCCAAGTTTCCACAGTGAAAAATGCTACTTGGGTGGTTTGCTGTTGTATATTTGTGGTGGGAGCAGAGCAGACTATAGTGGAGTCATCTGCATACTGGACTGGGGAGCCCTGCAGGATGGCTTGGTGGAGGTTGTTGATAAAAATGTTGAACAGAAGAGGGCCTAAAATAGAGACTTGGGGTACACCAGTAGGGGTGTAAAGGTAAATGGAATTCTGCCATTTAGCAGCATGCTCTCTTTTAGAGAGATAGGTGTTAAACCAATTAAGTGACTGGGGAGATAGTCCTATGCTAGAGAGCTGGGAGAGGAGGACAGAATGAGAGGTGGTATTGAATGCTTTCATTAGGTCCAAAAAAAGGGCTGATATAATGTGTCCTGAGTCTCAGGCTTTGTTGACCATGTCTAAGAATGATATTAGAACAGTGGATGTGCTGTGACCTGGGTGGAACCCATCATGTGTTGGGGAGAGGATTTTGTTCTTTAGAAGGTAGTCTAAGAGTTCTTTTTGCATACATATTTCAAGAATTTTAGAGATTGGGAAAATACAGCAATGGGTCAGAAATTAGAGATATCAGTTGATGAGCCAACTTTATGAAGTGGTAGGATGACTGCTTTTTTCCAGAGGCAAGGGACAAGGGATTATTTGATAGATCTGTTAATAAGAATGCTAATTGGATATGCCACAGCATCAGCACAGATTTTAAGAAATTTGCCAGGAATTCGGTCGGCTGAGTTTGAGCAGGGCTTTAATTTCAGAAGGGATATTTTGATGTTGGAGGTAGGGATTGGAGAGAGATTAAATTCTAGCTGGGAAGATTGCTGTGCACAGTTTGGAGGGTAGGTGTTGAAACTTGAGTGGGATAATGTAAAGTAGTCGAGTTATTGTGAAAGTTCTGAGATAAAGTGTGTTGTAGGGGAGACGGAGGAGAGGAGGATGTAGGAGTAGTATTATTACGGAGGGGTAGAGAAAAAGTAGCTTTAATATTAGCAATGGTGTCAATAAAGTAGGAGTTAAAGATGCTAGCTATTTGTTCAGGACGCATGTCAGGGGTGTGGGCAGGGACTGACTTTGGTGTCAGCATTTAGGAGATTTTTGATGGAAGATCAGAACATTTTGGGGGTTATTTTTTCTATTTGTTTGATGGTTCCAGATATACTGCTGTTTGTCTTTAGAGATGACTTTTTTAGCTTGGTTTCTGAGCTGTTTATAATGAGTGAGATCAGAAGGATTATTTGATTTAAGCCAGTTTCCAAACTTTGTCCCTATTAGTCATGATTTCTTTGGTAGCTTTTGTTAGCCATAAGGCATGATTGGTTTTGAGTCTTTTGGTTCTAGTAGGAGCTAGGCTATTCAATATTTTTAGAAAAGCATTATTAAAGAAGAACAGAGCATCATCCTATGGAAGAGTTTTAAGAGAATGCCAGTTAATGCAATTTAGTAAGCTATTAAACGTGTGGGGGATAAATTATGAAAGATTTTGGACAAGTTTGATATTGTGGTCTTTAGGGAAGGGTGAACAGGCTCAGACAGCATAGGCAGAGAGGTGGTTGCTAATGGAGTTGGACATTGTGCTGGAAGTTACTTACTTGGAGGGGTCTGAGACAAGACTCCAGTCTAAGATGGAACCTTCATTGGTTTTACTGTTGTACCTAGTAGTGGTAGAGATTAGTTGGGTGAAGTGAAACAGATTTATGCTGCAGGGTGTATTTTTGAGGAAGTAGTAGCCAAATCAATATTCATGTCATCTAGGATTATTGTTTCATTTTTATAGTATAGGAAATCCAAGAAAGGATATCTTCTAAAACTGTAATGTTACACTTTTTAAAAAAGTTGATTTCCAGAAAGGAGATCAAAATCTCAGTGTTTTGGAATTGTGGGATAGAGTCTGTAAATGGCGAGATGTTGAGAGCATTGGGGTAGATGATGGCAACACAGCCTCCTTTTTTATTAAGTCTATCTGCCCTAATTACACTAAAGTTAGGTGGGAGAAACTCAGAGTCCTGTATAGTGGGTTGTAACCAGGTTTCTGTAGCAGCTAGGTGGATATTGGTTTTGTTTTGGGAGTGCCAGGCATGCAACTCGGAGGTTTTATTACAGATACTTTGAAAATTTAGAGTAGTTATGTGACGAGTTTTAGGACAATTAGGGGAGTTAGCTTGTGAGAAGAAGAAAGTAGTAGAGGCCCCAAGGTTAGGGTGGATGTCACCAGAACAGATGAGGGACAACAGGGTATGGGAGAGATGGAGTATGATATGTGAGAGCTTGGAGATTATATAGTGAAGAAAGTGGTATTGACTATTGGGTACATAATGTAAGGAAAAGTTAGTGGAGAGATTTTGAGTTTTGGCTCAGAGAAGAGGAGTTGTGTGATATAGGCTTGGGCTAATGTTGGAGTAGGAATTATGAGCGGAGCATGAATAGGTAGTTGAAGAATTTGTTTTGGGAGGTAAAGAGTGAGAGTTTAATGCTGTTGCTTGTACTAGAAACAGAAGAAATAGGGAGAGAAGGAAAAGGACTAATATCTGTGAAACGAGGGGAGACATCCTGAACCGAGTAATGTAAGGACAGGAAGAGAAGATTGTTTTTCAGAGGCGAAGTGCAAAGGAGGAAGTGGGGGAGGGGACTGGATGGTGAGGAAGGGAGAGTGGTTAGGAAGCTATAAACGTGATGAAAGAGGGGGTGTGTGGGAATGGAAGTAGGGTAGGGAGCGGAGTGAGCCCAAGAGTAACAAGGGCGAATGGAGCGGGTTGAACCAGGTCCTCGCCGAGGTGACTTGTGTGAAAAAACTAGAAAGGCTCACCCAGACTCTGCTACACTTTGCTGTGAAGGAAAGGTTAGTTTGCTTTTTATTTGTTGTATTTTGTATTACTTTATTGCTTTTTTATATTTTGAGTACTGTGATTTGTTTTCTTTGCCTTGTGTTTTACTTGTTCTGCTTTTAACTGCATACTAAAACTTCAAAAGAGACCACAGCTCTGTCTCTTGTGAGTTAGGCAGAAATTAGAACTGATCAAATAAGGACTCATACATAAGATAGAAGAGGTCACTTAAGGTTAATCATTTGTGAACTGAGGGGGTGGAGCTAGGAACTAAACCTTCTATTTAAGGGGTAAAATAAAACATTTCAGAGCTTTACTAGAAAGGTTCACACAGACTCTGCTACATTTTGCTGTGAAGGAAAGGTTAGTTTGATTTTTATTTTTGTATTTTGTATTACTTTATTGTTTTTTTATATTCTGAGTACTGTGATTTGTTTTCTTTACTTTGTGTTTTACTTGTTCTGCTTTCTGCTTTTAATTGCATATTAAAACTTCAAAAGAGACCACAACTCTGTCTCTTGTGAGTCAGGCAGAAATTTTTCCCCACCCTTCCACCTGGTTACTGCTGTGCTCTTAAATACCACTGTCTTTCTAGTTGCCTGCCTCTTATGTTAATTTGACCATATATCTCATTTCCTCTCTGCTTTCACTGGCTTGTGTGAGTAAGCACAACATTATCATTTTGTGCGATCACTCCCCTTCAACTATTTAAATTATTGGCCATCCTACTGTATTCCATAGTACCAGAATACAAAAGTGACCACCCCTTTCAATCTATCTTGCTGTTTTAAAAATAGTAACTCTCCACTAAAACTTAACTTTTTAGACAGGTAAAACTTAAGTTACCTACTTTCACATCTAACTTCTCTAGTGTACACTCCAGTGTTTAGGATAAACCATTTTTTTCATCATACCTTTAAGCATCCCTGTGGCTAGCACTTGCTCTAATACCTGCTGAAAAGCACTAGGAAGCCTTAAACTGATACAAGCACTCAACTCTCCTTGTTAATAAGAAGAAATTAATTGTAGGCAGTAAACAGCCTATAATTGCAAAGTACCTTGCTAAGGTAACAGAAAACAGCTCCTGTACTTTACAAAAAAGCACCAAACTAGGCATGTCCAAGGGTCATCTTCCAGTGATTTCTCCTGTCCACCTGGTGAATCTGGGTGTACTGGGGCAATGCAGCAATTGCCTCATGCCCACAGACAACCATCTCCTCTTACCACTCAACACTACAACCTGCGAGAGATGCACTTACATAGCCAAACTGGAAGCAGAGCTCTCTCCACCCAAGATTGTGCTAGACAGTCAAGAGGAGAAGGTTAACACCCACACTACACCTCAAGCAACACATAGCCCTTCTAAACCCACACCACCAACACCCACCCATAGCAACACTAAATCCACATATGCGGAGGCCCTTAACTGTAACCTGCCCAAGCAACAAGGACCTCTGAAGCTGAAACGCAAACAAACACCAATCACAACCAATGTGTCACTCAGCTCACACCACCAGTGTGTCACCCAGAAACAGCCCCTAAGGCAAGACAACATACCTAACACTTTAGCCATAGGTGACTCTATAGTCAGGCACACTGATGTCCACTCACCAGGCTGAACAAGGAGGACAATTACAGTCAGCTGCCTGTCAGGTGCCAGGATCCACCACATAAAGCATGCACTTAAGTCACTCCAGAACAAGTACAAATATGACTCTGTCATTGTCCATGTTGGAGTGAATGACTTGAGATGTACCTCCCTAGACTACATGAAAAGAGACATGGAAGAGTTAACGGATCATGTGGCCCAGGCAGGTATGACTCTAGCCCTGAGTAGCATCCTGCCTTTGCCCAGAATTATACCACAATATAAGGACAAAATGATTGACTTCAACAATTGGCTAAGCTTCTGGTGTCATTCAAAAGGGATCCAGTATCTGTCTGCATGGGACGACATGATCGACAGACCCCAATGCTTTGTCAGAGATGGTCTGCACCTGTCGCCCCTGGGATTCAGGTTATTGGCTAAGGCTCTTGCCACCCCTACAGTGCCTTTTTTAGGCAAAGTTCAACGGACAAAACCACCACCATAACAGGTACAAGCATGCAAAATCTGAAGGTAATGCTACTCAATGCTAGAAGTCTAAACCTCAAAATGCACTCTCTTGAGGCACTCCTAAAAATGGAGAACATTGATATCTGTGCAGTAACTGAGACCTGGTTCAAGGTTCCAGAGAGCACCCCTGCAATACCAGGCTACAACTCTTACCACACTTGTCGGCCACCAAACCAGGACTGAAACACTAAAGGTGGAGGAGTGTCCATATTCACCAAAGATATTCACAACACCAGGCTAGTTGCCCAACACAATGCATCTGAAATTCTCCAGGTGCAACTAACACTAGGTAAGACTGCAATCCAAATTGTAGCTTGCTACAGATTCCCCACCATGCTCCAAGATACTCACTACACCTTTCTAAACATACTGGAAAATATTAAGATACAACCAAAACCCTAATACTGGGTGATTACATCTGCCCTGCCATTAACTGGGAAAACTACTCGTGTATCAACACTTTTGCCCAACGGTTCTTGGAATTCATAAATTCCAATGCCCTGGATCAACTAATCCATAGTCCCACCAGGGGCTCCAATATCCTAGAACTGGTCATTACCAACATGGGAAATCTATGCTCCACACCTATGGTCACCCCCTCGTTGGTCAGGTCTGACCATAAGCTAATCACCCTTAACATCCACATCCCACCCCAACCCCCCAGTAAGGAAACCTCCATAAAAAAGTCTCCAAAGCCAACTTCATGCTACTCAAGTCAGAAGTGACAAACTTCATGACACCCATGCGGACTAGAACTGAAAGTTCAACTGCTGAATCCTACACTAAGGCACTGTACAAGCACATCCACTCATGCATGAATCGTGCCATCCCAAACAGAACCAAGATGCTTTCCTCCAAAAAAAAGGAAAAAGGAAAAGGAAAAGAAAAATCTGGTGGCTCCCTGCCATGAACAAACTTTACAACAAAAGGAAGAAACTGTTGCAGAAAACAGGAAAATCCCAGGATGCAAAAAAACTCCCTTACCAGCCTCAGTAAGAAGCTGAGATCCCTCATAAAATCCTCCAAAGCTAATTACAGAAATAAAATTGCCAAAGAGTCCAAAGACAACCACAAGACATTCTATAACTATGTCAAGAATCTAAATGGCAATGTTCAGATCTGCTCTGAACTACAACAGAATGGCATTAAATATACTGATCCTAAGGATATTGCCAATATCCTGGCAGATCGATTCATTGCCAACTTCACCCCCCTCTCACCCCCTAAACGGCCCATCTCAATACTGGAAAATTGCCAAATTCCAGTAATAACGGCCACAGGTAAAAAACACACTCTCCAAAGCTAAGAATACAGCATCCATGGGACCAGATGACATCCCGGGCTGTGTACTACATGGACTACAAAATTAACTGGCACCTTACCTAAGTGTCATGCTTAATCATAGCCTCACCTCAGGCTTTGTGCCCACTGAGTGGTGCACAGCTACAGTTATCCGACTCCACAAGGAGGGATCCACCTTGGATCCTGGGAACTACCGCCCCATCAGTCTGATGAGCCTGATCTGCAAGGCCATGGAACGTATTATCATGGAACTTATAAACAAAGACATTGGCAACCTTCAAACAGTGGACCCCACCCAGTTTGGGTTCGTGAAGGGCCGATCTTGTTTCTTGAACTTAACTGACTTCTTTGAATCAGTCTCCAGAGTCGTGGATGAGGGTAAGGTGGTCCACACAGCCTATCTGGACCTCGCCAAGGCCTTTGACACCGTCCCCCACTCTGGAATCATAGATAAACTTACTAAGCTGGGCATTAATCCCTACATCACTCGATGGGTTGCCAACTGGCTCACTGACAGAATCCACAGTAAAAGTAGCTGACTCCAAATTCAGCTCCAGACAAGTGACAAGTGGAGTACCTCAGGGTTCAGTCCTGGGACCTCTCTTGTTTGGCATCTACTTCTCTGAAGTACAGGCCAACACTAAGGGACTCTGGCTAACAAAGTTCGCAGATGACTGCAAACTCGGAGCCATTATTGAATCCCCAAATGATGTGGATGCTCTACAAAAGGGCCTTACAGAAACAGATGCTTGGTGCCAGAGCCATGGGCTCAAGCTCAATGCCAAGAAATGTATAGTTATCCCCTTTGGGAAAAGACATGTACCCATGAATTACCACATAGGTGGCAGTACACTAAACAACAAAAGTGTGATAAGAGACTTAGGGACACAGGTGGGCAGTGGTCTCACCTTCGATAACCCCATCACCACAACAGTCAGGAAATCCTTCTCTGTGGCACACCTCATCACTAAGGGCTTTTCATCCAGAAAAAAGGAGGTCATTGTCCCACTGTACTCATCCCTCATTAGACCCATTATAGAATACAACACCCTGTTTGGTATGTACCACTCAAGACATCTGCAACAACTGGAAAGACCACAGAAGTACCTCACTAAAAGAATCACAGGCCTAAAGCAGATGCCCTATGCTGACCGCCTTAAAAAACTCCAGCTATACTCTGTCACACATCGTCTACTCAGAGGCGATCTCTGCTTAACATACAAGACCATGTCAAACCCTGAGCTGCTGGACATGCTACACTTAAAGAAATTCCAATCCCTCAGAGCCACATGCTCCAGGGATCTAAACCTTGTCATCACAATAAACAAAATATGCTGGAGGGATAGGTTCCTGACCCAGAGACTCCCCAGACTCTGGAACAGACTGCCATACATGTCAAGGAGAATGCCTCTTTGGCCCTCTTCAAAAGGAACCTTGATGATTGGATGGGAGAAAGGAAATTCACCCCGGGGATCATGTCAGTTGCCCTGCTAGACAGGGGTCCAGGGAAGTAAACAGTGTGGGAAGAAATAGCCAGAGAATTGTTATGGCTAGGCTTGTACAGGCCCTAGAGCCGATAGCCTAGTACCAACCTATGAACCTATGAAAAGCAGACAATCTACCACACAGGTTCAACCTTGGGCAGTGGTGAATTAATCTTAGAAGTGTCCATGGTCAACTATGGCTGTAAGATTTGTTTTAATGCTACTTCTGGGTCTAAAAATTGTTTGCAACTAGCAGCAAAGGTGCATGTAGAGATAAGAGAAGAGGGGATGGTGGAACAAAAATTAAATGTTCAGGTGATTATGCTTGTAGCTGGAGATACAAAAATCACATTATACATTAAAGATTTAAGGCATATATGAGCTTATAAGACTTGGTTACATGGCTTTGGTTTATCACGCCATAGTTATACAAAGGTGGAGGGATGTAGCTGGCTGGGCTTGGTGCGTTCCACATTTGCAGGAATTATTATGCCTTACAGACAAGCATGAGCTTATAAGAGTTGGTTATTTGGCTTTGGTTTATCGAGCTATAGTTGCACAAAGGTGAAGGGATGTGGCTGGCTGGTCTTGGTGTATTCCATACTTGCAGGAATTATTATGCCTTACAGACCAGCCTTGAACGTAGCAGGAACGGCTTTAGCACAACTCTGTCTTCTGAAAAGTTTGAGTCGTCGAGGTAAAAAGAGACTATGTTATGAGGAAATTAGAGTTGTATAGAAACAAAATATCACTGAAATTCTGGCTGGATGTTGAACCAAATTGTGCATCTTTGTAAAGTTTACAGAGTGATGCCAAAGCCAGGAAAAGAAATGAGAGGAACACTGTCTTCCAGCTGGAGATATTAAGAATCTCAATGTCTGAGACTACTGTATACAACCATAAACCAAACTGTCTTAATGCAATAAATTCAACTAAAACATTGATTACAACTGCACAAGCATTCCTTTAGATAACCAATGCTCTCAGTTAATTGACAATACACATACATGAAAACAGCAAAAAATTATTCCTTTATACAACTTACGTGTGCTGCATAGACTCGATTGTTAGCTCATTCAGTTGTAACTCTCCTGCTTCCAAATTATCAGTGTCTTCCAGCAGAGTGCTGTCAAACGTCTGTGCATTTGGGATTTCTGATACAGACCTGTGACCAACAACAAAAAAGTCTTATTATCAGAAATGTTGCTTTAATATTCCAAACATAACATGTACTTTGCAGTGCTGTATACTTTTCATTTCCAGTTTTTTGTTTGCAAAAACTAAACTATCCTTCATTTTATCCTATGGATGCCTGCGATGATCTGAGTAGTGATGAGAAATGCATTAATTCATCACCGGTGCAACTCTATGGTGTTAAGATGGGCACCAAGTTTCCAAATTTGTCTGGCAACTTTGACATATGCTTGGTATCTGCAATAACTGCCTTTATGCCTGGAAAGGGAAGTTATACCGGAGATACAGAAATAAAAGGCACCTTTCTGAAGATAGTGTCTCTAACTAGCTGAAGTCATTAAGCATACTTTAAAAACAGGTCAATCAAAAGGGATGAAAACTTTGCACTTTGTCAGCATGACTAGCTTACAGACATATGCCAGCAAAAAAAACTGCCAGGGATTTCATCTGGTTGCATCTAAAAGGACTAAGCATTTCTTGGGGCAGCTGAATATATATGCCTATATGTGCGTGTGATGCTGTCTCAGGTGCCTCAGTCTGCTCACCTTCCCCAGTCAGAACACAGAGTTAGTCCAGAAAGGCTAGATTAGGTTTGGTAGACCTGTTGGATGAAGACAGGCCCTAGCAGTAGCTGATGTTTAGCTGTGGCAAGTCAAAGCTATGCAAGAAAAAAATCCCGTAGAACCCTACCCCCCTCACCAAAAGCATCTTAAAGACACGGGTTTATTAATATCATAACTTTGACAGTTCTGTTTACAGGATTTGAAAAACAATTTTATGAGCAATACCTTCAGCAGCAACATTTACACTTCTGTATGATACTTCACATCATTCTGACATACTAGTCAGCCACAGCCATCATATTTTATTACAATATACTTATATATAGTTCTGGTTAATTATGGATTTTTATTTCTGTTGTAACTGCAACTCATTAATGGTGCATTACAGATTATTACTCCATTATTCTGCATACTGAGCAGACATTAACCATGATATCCCAAAGGAATCTAAGTATAATGTAAAATAACAGGCAGTGACAATGAAGGCATACAAACCTCTTCCTTCATTTAGTGTCTATGTATAAAAGGTGATATCTCAAGTCGCCTTAAACATTTTATCATGACACTTTCATAGGTTCATAGGTAGGTACTAGGCTATCAGCCCTAGGGCCTATACAAGCCCAGCCAAAAAGGTACCCTGACTTTTGCCACCCAAGAAAATTATTTTCCTGTGCCATTGTCGAGCTGAGCCACAGAAGTGATCCCCGGGGTGAATTTCCTATTTCCCATCCAATCATCAAAATTTTTCTTGAAGAGTACTAATGAGGAGCTTTGTTTATAGGTTCATAGTTGGTAACAGCAATGTATTCTGCTATATAATTCCTCCAAGACTGCTATTCTACCATGAAGGAGTTTAATTCAGCTCAGCAATGAATCTGACCCAAACAGAGCTGCTACAAACATCTTAACAACAACATGATACAAATGGAAAAAAATCTTTTTATTTTTTTTTTTTCTGGAGAAATATCAGATTTTTACTTCTGAATGAATGACAACTAAGTGTACATATATTTTGGACATTAGTTTCACTCTGCCTCCTGAGCTGAAGACATATACCCCAATAGAAAGTGGGTATAATATCAAATGGTAACAGTAAAAGTCCTCTGAAATGCTGCATTTGGTGCCAGTGTATGAGGCCATATGTCAATTTCTTTATGACAGTTCATAATTAAAGCATTAGGAAATTATAATATTCAAGTACAAAACACATAGAAAGCCACTACTCTACTTTCAAGGCTTACACTGTATCTCAATCCTGACTCACATGACAACACACTATCTTTGTCACTACATGGTGTTTATACCTCACCATATATGCAGTCACAGATATATTGCCTTGTCTGGTGAAATATTTATGTTTTCTTAACTTACTGCAACAATACTTCTGGACATTACTTTCATCCTGCCTTTGAGAAACAAAATATTAAACCATAAATGGAAATGGATATAGTGTCAGACTGTGCCACTAAAAGTTTTCTGAAACACTTCATTTGATATATGTGCATGATGTCATATGCCAATCCCTTATGAAAGTTCACAACAAATATGTTAGGAATTACAACAGAATAGTCAAGCACAAATTGCAGTCTAGACTGTTATTTTACCTTTAAGGATTGTATTGAATATCAGTACTGATTTACAGAGTATAACCTTGTCTTCTTCAGTAAATGGAGGTTAGGGCATGCAGTAACAAAAATGTTACCTTGTCTGATGAAATAATTACATTTTTTTCCACTTTTGGTGTAATGGCAACTTAATGCACACATACTCCTCATTCTCCCTGCCTTCTGAACAGGGGTCATACAGACCACTAATGGATATAGAGTATAATGCTATATCATGAAATACTGTTCTTGATACTGATGTACAAGTCAGTTCCTTACTGTAATTCTCATTCCCATAACTGTGAAAAACAGAACCACAAAACATAAGCATAAGGAGAGCAGTGAATGGTAACAATTGCTGTTCTCTTCTAAATGGACTTAAGATAACCATATTCCAGAGAAAAATGAATACCCCATGACATAGCTATCTTGGACTTTGTACATTTAAGTCCCCATTTTAACACATTCTTTCAAACTATTGAGGGATTTACACTTATTAGTCCCAGAATATCAAACTGTTGCTGTATGGAGGGCAAATGTCAGTTTTATTAAGAAAGTATATAATAAAACCATAAAATTATGCTAAGAAATTCAGATACAAAAGACACTAAGACTGCTATTCTGCCATTAAGGATTTTACCTCAACTCATGTATGATTAAGACGACAGCACACTACCTTTGTCACTACCGGCAGTTTAAGTTTCAATCTATATGTAGTACAAGAAAGTTGCTTTGTTTAGTGAAATATTTAGGATGCTTTACTTCTGGTATAATAACATCTTAGACCACATACATTTTCGCCTTACATTTTGAGAAACAGTCACATAGCTGCCATGGGAAATAGGTGACACCAGTCCTCTGAAACAATGCATTTGGTACCTGTATATGAGGACATATGTCAGTTTCCACATAAGTTCAAAATAAAAGTGCTAGGGAGTTATAACAGGAAACTCCAGTACAAGCAGACTCAATACTGCCATTCTACCCTTAAGGACATCATTGCATCTCAGTACTAATATGTATTACAGAAGCATACTGCTTTTGCCAACATACAGAGTTTAGGCTTCACCTTATAGAAGGAGCAGATACATTGCCTTTTATACTGAAATATCAATGATTTGTTTTACTTCCAATATACTCATAAACTCTGGACATTAGGGTCAACATGCCTTTTCAGCAGGGGTCATATTGCATGGAAACTATAATGCTAGACCGAGATGCCAAAAGTCTACTGAAACATTTTATTTATTACCTGTGTATAAGGCCATATGTCAGTTCCCTTATGACAGCTCAAAATTAAACAATTAAGGAATTACAACAGGGTACTGAAATTACACTGTAGATGCCATTGCTTCTCCAAAGTTTACAATGCATCTCAGTTCTGCTCAACAAAGCAACTCAATGTTTTGGTCAGTATATGGGGTTTATGGCATACACTATGTGGTACAGAGATGTCATCTTGTCTGGTAAAATATTTATGACTGTGTACTTATGATGTAAAAAAATGCAATAAAAGCAAACTCTGGATATGGGCTGCATTCAACCACACTGAACATACGTTGTGTACTCATACTTAATGGAAAATGAACACAATGCAACTTATCAGCCCAATAATTTCTAACTGTGGATACTGTCAATGTAAGGTTATGGCTCTGAAAACAGTTTGGCATTTTCTAGTAAACGTTTTGGATAACAAATCTTGATAATCTGCTATAAAAAGTAGTTTGATTATGCTTTTATTTTTTGTCCATCCATTGCTTGATGACCATCAAGCTATCCACTATCAATCACCCCCCCCACTACCCAGTGGGCATGAGATGACTATGGGAACTGTCATTCAGGCAGCCATCAGGGGTTTTCTTTGTTTAGCCTTGCAAGTCCACAGTATCCACATAATGGCATGTAATGCAGCCTTATGACTGATGTTCATGCCTACACATGCAAAGTAATTACTGCCCTGCTTTCTTCTAGATATTATTTCTGTGTGAGCCCCAGTTTTCTCCAGTGGATTCTTCTCTGACATGTACCAGAGCACACATTTCCTAACCCTCCCCAAAGAAAGGCAAGCAGGCTTAAACTCTTGTCATTCCTCTCTTCCCCACTGCCAGTTTCAACATGTGCATGAGCCATTAGTTGAACTCAGGTCATCTTGGTTCATAGGTTCATAGGTAGGTACTAGGCTATTGGCCCTGGGGCCTATACATGCCCAGCCAAAAAGGTACACTGGCTTTTGCTACCCAAGAAAATTATTTTCCTGTGCCATTGTCGAGCAGAGCCACAGAGGTGATCCCAGGGGTTAATTTCCTATTTCCCATCCAATCATCAAGATTTTTCTTGAAGAGTGCTAATGAGGAGCTTTGTTTCATAGATAGGAAGTTTATTCCAGAGTATGGGAAGTCTCTGGGACAGGAATCCATCCCTCTGGCATGTTCTGTTTAATGTGGTGACAAGGTTTAGGTCCCTAGAGTGTGTAGCTTGGAGGGATTGGGATTTCTTTAAGTGGAACATGTCCAACAGCTCTGGGTTTGACATAGCTTTGTATGTTAGGCAGAGATCACCTCTGAGTAGGCGATGTGCGACGGAGTAAAGCTGGAGTTTTTTGAGACGGTCTGCATAGGGCATCTGTTTGAGGCCAGTAATCTTCTTTGTGAGGTATTTCTGCGGCCTTTCCAGTTGTTGTAGATGTCTTGTGAAGTACATACCAAAAGGGGCATTGTACTCTATAATGGGTCTAATGAGTGATGAGTAGAGGGGAACAATGACCTCTTTTTTTCTGGATGAGAAACCTTTTGTGATGAGGTGTGCCACGTAGAAGAATTTCCTGACTACTGTGGCAATGTGATTATCAAAGGAGAGACTACTGTCCACCTGTGTCCCAAGGTCTCTTATCACATTTTTGGTGTTAAGTATACTACCACCCATGTTGTAGTTCATGGGTACAGAGTTTTTACCAAAAGGGATGACAATGCACTTTTTGGCATTGAGCTTGAGGCCATGGCTTTGACACCAGGCATCTGTCTCAGTGAGGCCCTTTTGTAGGATGTCCACATCGTTAGGAGTTTCGATTATGGCTCCTAGTTTGCAGTCATCTGTGAACTTCATTAGCCAAAGACCTTCTGTGTTAGCCTGTACTTCAGTGAAGTAGATACCAAACAGGAGAGGACCCAGGACTGAACCCTGTGGTACTCCACTTGTTACTGGTCTGAAGTCAGATTTGGAGTCTGCTACTTTCACAGTGTGGGTTCTGTCAGTGAGCCTGTTGGCAACCCATCTTGTGACATAGGGATTTATACCTAGCTTAGTGAGTTTATCTATAATTCCAGAGTGGGGGATGGTGTCGAAAGCCTTGGCAAGATCTAGATAGGCTATGTGAACCACCTTACCCTTGTCTATGGCTTTGGTGACTACTTCAAAGAAGTCTATCAAGTTTAGGAGACATGATCTGCCTTTTACAAACTCGAACTGGGTGGGATCCAGGGTTTGGAGATTACCAATGTCTTTATTTATAAGTTCCATGATGATACATTCCATGGCCTTGCAGACCAGGCTCATCAGGCTAATGGGGTGGTAGTTCCCGGGGTCCGTGGTGGCTCCCCCCCTTGTGGAGTGGGATAACTGTTGCTGTGCGCCATTCAGCAGGCACAAAGACTGAGGTGAGGCTATGATTGAACATGCTACTTAGGTGGGGTGCCAGTTCGTTCTGTAGTTCATGTAAAACACAGCCTGGGATGTTGTCTGGTCCCATGGATGCTGTGTTCCTGGCTTTGGAGAGTGTGGTTTTTACCTGTGCAGTCATGATTACAGGAACTTTGCATTCTTCCGGTATAGAGATGGGCTCTTTAGGGGGTGAGAGGGGGGTAAAGTTAACACTGAACCTATCTGCCAGGATGTTGGCAATATCAGTTGGGTCTGTATATTTAGTGCCATTGTGCTGTAACTCAGAGCAGATCAGAGTATTGCCATTGAGATTCTTGACATAGCTATAGAATGCTTTGTGGTTGTCTTTAGAATCAGTGGCGATTTTGTTTTCGTAACTAGCTTTGGAGGATTTTATCAGGGATCGCAGCTTCTTACTGAGGCTGACCAGGGAGCTCCTCCACTCGTGGGATTTTACTCTCTTTTACAAGAGTTTCCTCCTTCTGTTGTACAGTTTGTTTACGGCAGGAGACCACCAGATTGGCTTCCTTTTTTTGGAGGATAGCGTCTTGGTTCTGTTTGGGAAAGCACGATCCATGCACTCATGTAAGTGCTTATAAAGTGCAATTGTGTAGGATTCAGTAGTCGTAACTGTATTGTCCATCTGCATGGGTGTCATGAACTTCACCACTTCTGTCTTAAGAAGTATGAAGTTGGCTTTAGAGAAATTTTTTACCATGGTTTCCTTGATGGGGGGGGTAGAGGCAGGATGTGGATATCTAGGGTAATTAGCTTATGGTCGAAGCGGACCAATGAAGCGTTGACTTCAGGTGTGGAACACCGGTCACTCATATTGGTAATGACTAGATCCAGGATATTGTTGCCCCTGGTGAGGGGTGGATAAGTTGATCCAGGGCATTGGAGTTTATGAATTCCAGAAAGCGTTGAGCGAAGGAGTTGGTACATCAGTAGTTTTCCCAGTTAATGGTGGGGTAGTTGAAATCGCCCATTATTAGGTTGTTTGGTTGAACCCTAATATTTTCCAGTACATCAAGAAAAGAGGAGTGGGAATCCTGGGGCATGGTGGGTGATCTGCAGCAAGCTACAATTTGGATTGCAGTTTTGCCCAGAGTTAGTTGCACTTGGATAACCTCAGCTGCATTATACTGAGCAACTAGCCTGGAGGTGTGGATATCCTTAATGAATATGGACACACCTCCGCCTTTGGTGTTCCGGTCCAGGTTACATGGCTGAAAAGTGTGGTATGAGTTATAGCCTGGTAGTGCAGGGGTGCTCTCTGGAGCCTTGAACCAGGTCTCAGTCACTGCACAGATATCGATGTTCTCCATTTTAAGGAGTGCCTCGAGTGAGTGCATTTTGAGATTTAGACTTCAAGCATTGAGTAGCATTACCCTCAGTTTTTGCTTGCCTGTTCCTGTTACAGTGGTGAATTTGTCATTTGAACCTTGCCTAAAAAAGGCACTATAGGAGCGGCAAGAACCTTAGCCAGTATCCGGAATCCCAGGGGTGATGGGTGCAGGCCATCTCTGGCAAAGCATCGTGGTCTGTCGAGCAAGTCATCCCAGGCAGACAGATAGTGGATCCCTTTAGAATGACACCAGAAGCTTAGCCAATTGTTGAAGTCAATCATTTTGTCCTTGTATTGCGGCATCATTCTGGGTGATGGCAGAATGCTACTCAGGGCTAGGGCATATCTGCCTGGGCTACAAGATCGGAGAGCTCTTCTATGTCTCTTTTCATGTAGTCCAGGGAGGTACGTCTCAGGTCGTTCACACCAACATGGACAATGACAGAGTCATATTTGTACTTGTTGTGGAGTGACCTGAGTGCGTGGGTTATGTGGCGGATCCTGGCACCCGACAGTAACCTTCTCCTTGTTTAGCCTGGTGAGTGGGACATCAGTGTGCCTGACTATAGAGTCACCTATGACTAGTGTGCTGGGTATGTTGTTTTGCCTTATTGGCTGTGGTTGAGTGGCACACTGAGTCTGCGGGCTATGTGTCATTTTGGTTGTGTTGGGGGGGGGTGGAGGTTGCTTGCATTTCTGCTTTGGAGGTCTCTTTTGCTTGAGCAGATTATTATTGAGAGCCTCCGTGAATGTTTTTGTGTTTCTATGTGTGGATTTTGGTGGTGTGGATTTAGTGAGAATATGTGATGAGTCTGCGGGCTATGTGTCATTTTGGTTGTGTTGGGGGGTGGAGGTTGCTTGCATTTCTGCTTTGGAGGTCTCTGTTGCTTGAGCAGATTATTATTGAGAGCCTCCGTGAATGTTTTTGTGTTTCTATGTGTGGATTTTGGTGGTGTAGATTTAGTGAGAATATGTGATGAGTGTGGTGTGGTGCAAGTGTTTACCTTCTCCTCTTGACTGTCAAGTTCGGTCTTGATTGGAGAGAGCTTTACCTCCAGTTTGGATAGATAAGTGCATCTCTCACAGGTTGTAGTGTTGGGTGGTAGGAGGAGAGGGTTGTCTGTGTACATGAGGTAATTTCTACATTGCCCCAAGATGCCCAGATTCATCAGATATATAGGAGAGAACACTGGGAGCTGACCCTTGGACATGCCTGAATAAAAAAAAAATATTTTCCTCTAGATAAGTGAGGAAAGTGAGTACAATAGCTGTTTTTCTCTAAGCGAGTGAGGAAATTAAATACCAAAACTGTTTTCCTCTAGGTAATGAGGAAGGCTGAGTGCTGTAGTAATTAGTAGGTTATTTAGTGCTTACAAGTTCTGAACAAGTGCTGATTGATCACGAATAAGCAAATTCAAGTGCTAAAAGTAAGAATCTGTATCTGGACTAAACTAGTTACAGGAAAGGGGGGAAACAAGTGCAAATGGGGCTTTTTAATCAGAAAGTTGAGAGAGATGGAAAAACTGCCCAAATGGCCAATAACTACAATTTCTGGGCCAGAACCACTCCTTATGTGGTAGATAGGTTACCTAGTGCTTACCACTCCCACTGATAAGCTAGAAGGCTTCCCTCCAACACAGAAAGCTTGGGTGGGCTCAGAAGCTTACATACAGTCCTGGATGCAGCAAACCTGAATCTGGACTACACTAGTTACAGGAAAGGTATTTTTTTTTTACTATATACAGAAAAGTAGCTAAAACAGCAGTCAAAACAATTCAAATGCAGTGCAAGCTAGCACACTTGAGTATGTATCAGTGTTAGACCAAACAGTTTAAAAAAATGCAATTAAATTAACAATGACTAAAAACAATGCAGAAGGAGTCTATTAGGTAGAATGAGGTAAAGAGATGGGACTGGAGGGAGTGTCCCAGATCAAATCTACAGTGGGGGCGGGCAACTGCAAAAACCTCCAAATTTAAACAACAACAACACAGGAATAGGAAGGGTGGGTATGGCAAAACCAACACCTTCAGCAGAGATCTGAAAAACTATACAGTTACAGTAAGCGCTGTATCTCAGTATGCCAATAGAGCTGGCTTAGGTTGTGCTTTTAGGTCCAGAAGTAATAGGTGAATGCTGAATTTCTAGATGTCAAGTCATAGTTTCCAGCAATGCCTTCAATTTTACTTTTTTATATATACCATTTCAAATGGTGGAAAGATTCATTTTCAGGGGCAAAAATGGTGAGTTTACTTCTTATGTTACAAAGATAAAATATATTTATGATTTTATGTATTATGCAACCAGTCTCATAAGAAAAGTAATAATGTGCAAGTTTGTTTTGAATTGACTCATAAAATGTTTACATTAGAATAGTTGGGAAATTACAATAAAGTAACACCTTTTAAACCAAAACCTTGTTTGTGTTTTCATTGTGTTTCTAAAATACAGCAGATACCTGCCTCAGCTTCTTTTACAGAAATACTGTGCCAATGACGTGCCATTTCTGAGGAGGTACATCACCTCTGTGAAGAAGTCAGATAAATATAATGGCCATAGTAATGTAATTCAGCTTGTTGCTCTCAACACTTACACCATCCTTCAGTAAGCCAGATCAATAAACATTTAAAAGTGATCATGTACAGTTATTTCCTTTTTACATACATTCTACACCCAAAGAGATAGCCAATTTCTTTGAGTAAACTTGTGAGGTCCCACTAAGAAGAAAGTGAAAGACATAATGGGCACAGTACTATATTTCAACTCACTGCACTCAGACAAACACAATGCCTCATTAAGCTGTATCAATGATCATTAAACAGGGTGTAATTAGCTTGTGCTTTCAAACAAGTCATGTCTACTAACCCTACTCCAAAGACAGCCACCTTCTGTTTACAACTCTGATATTTACTTATAATAAAAGTGAATAAAATAATGACCACAGTAACAAAATTCAGCTTGTTGCTCTCAGGCATACATAAACATCAGACAACAATGTAGTTTAATGATTGCTTCACATAGCCATTGCATGATCTGTGTGAAGCAATCATTAAACATCAGACAACAATGTAGTTTAATGATTGCTTCACACAGATCATGCAATGGCTGTTTGTTTCTAAATACAGACTGTCCCCACAAAAAAGACAGTCACTTTCTATGCATACGTCTGATGTCTGCTTATGAAGAAAGTGAAAGGCACAGTGGCCTCAGGGATGCATTTCAGCTTGTTGCTCTTGGACACATACACTGCCCCTCTGAAAAGCCACAGCAACGGTCATTATGAAATGATCAACAATTTATCTCCTGATTTCACACACAGCCTGATTCCTTGCTCCACAAAATATAGCCACCTTGTTTATATCTATTTCATATTGATTATGATGAAAGTAAAAGGACAAATGGCAGAGTAATGTGTTTTAAGTTGTTGATCTCAGACATACATACATACATACATACATACACACATACATACATACATACATACACTGTCCCTAGCCAAACAAGTCATATCAATGATCAGGTTACTGTTCTCATGGGACTTCCAAGATGGCTGCACCCTCCCAGTGTGAAAACAGAAACTCAACAGAGAAGACCAGTAGACATTTGTCTTTATGGGTAAATTTCAGAAACTGGCCAGTAAGTGTACTATTTGGATGCCAGGAAAAAAGAAATACAGAGCACCTCAAAAAAATCAGCTACAAAAAGTGAGGAAACAACACTGACTAAGGTTGGGTGGCATGATGCCAGGGTAATCCTATGGGCTAGGCTTGTAAAGGCTCCAGGGCCATTAGCCTAGTACACACCTATGAGCCTATGAACCTATGACTGAGGAAAGTTCTGCAGCTGTTCAGCAAAAAAGCAATCCAAACTCCAGACCTGATTTCTAGTAACCTAGAGGAAGATGTAAGACAGCTGCACACAGACCTAGTTACAATAAACAAAACACTGAAGCAGTACATCAACACAAAAAACAAAATGCTGGAAAAAATGGAAGAAGCTTTAAACAGATATTCAGATGAGGTGATAAAGCTGCAAAAAGCAGAGGTTAGAATGAAGAAAAGGCTGGCTGAATATGAGACTGCTCTGGAAGAGATGTTTTAAAAAAATAGAATTATAGACCAAAGCACATAGGGAAAACCCTGAAATTTTCAGCTGTAGGCAAGAAGCTGAAATTAACAGACTGCATTAATTTTATGAAAGCACAAATAAACAAATGGACTAATATTCCACAGCAGGAGTTGTTAGCTGAAAGGGCACATCATGTGTATACTCAAAACTTGGCTATGAGAAAGCAACCCAGACCTTTAATAGTAAAGATGCAATCCTACCAGCAGAAGGAGTTGATTTTGACAAAAATGTAGCCAAAGGGCAAAATATTAAAAGTGGGAGAAAACGGAGTGCTTGTAGATAATGACTACTCATTGAACACCAGGCAGAACAAGAGTAAATTCATTCTACTATTCAGGGAATGTTGAGATGCAGGTGCAAAATTCAAACTGCTGTACCTAGCTGTCTTGAAGGTATTCTTCCCTTCCCTGGTGGGACAAAATAATGTTTCTGATGAAGTACATGCTAAGGAGGAAATACAAATTTTGTCCAACAAAAAGTGAATGTGCAACAGAAGGAGATTCTGTCTCTTGTTCTTCTGGTAATAAAGACCACAGAAAGACTGCAACTGTGAAACCTTTTCCACAGTTTCAATGGAAAATGTTGGAGAGAAGAAAGGGAGAATGAGGGTTGACTAGAAGAACCGAGAGCACGTTGGAAATGAAGCACAGGCAGGATTTGAGAGATGGAGATGAACAGTAATAAAAGTACTAAGTAATGTGGGATTACAATGCAATAATTATATTTGTGAAATATGACAGAACAAGAAAATCTGGAAATATTGGACTTTTTTAGAAATTGTTGGACATGTGGGGGACTCTAAAGTATATGCCCTACTTCATGTCATTAATGTTCAAAAAATGCTTTGAGGAGGGGAAGAGACGGGAGAAAGTTAACAGTATGTAAATAAAACATTTTTTTGTCTTCTTAATATTACTATTTTTGTGGTGTATGTTTTTTTGCATGCTATAAGGTAAAGTTTTCTCATTTATTTTTAGGTGTAATGGGGTCTGCAAATATGCGCTGCTGTTCTTTTTTCCGCTCTTTCTCCCTTGTCTCTTTTTTATTTTTCAGTTTTAAGAAATGTAGACACTTCAATATAAAAAAAGCCTGGTTAAAAAAGCATATCAAAAGAGAAAATAATGTGCTTTTTCTCATTTTTGTATGGGGAAATGTTTGGATTAAAGACCTTTGATTTATTAATAAGTGTTAAGAGAAAGCAAGTAAATGAAAAAGAAATGTTAATGTTATGAGGCTTTTTTTCTAAAAATGAATGTATGCTTAGTAGCAATTCTGTATCTGGCCCTCATGTCTCCATGGAAACAATCTGATAAAAAGAAATTGACTGTCTGGTTCTCCTATCTCCATGGAGACAATCTGATAATGAGAAATTGGCTTTCTTTTTCTCATATCTCCATGGAGACAATCTGATAACCAGAAATTGGTTACAGTGCGGTGGAGAGTGATTGGTTGGGGGAAAAAGGAAAGAGAAACTGGCTAGGAGATAATGTGCATTCAGAGGTTTTCCCTGCTAGGAGAGGTATAAACATAAGAGAAAACCAGTTAGCACTGAGTAGAAGTACAGTCTACACAATGTATCTTAGAATGGATAACCTTTCTTTTAGGTTAACTCAAGTCTCTGAGTGTGGTTGTCATTTTGGGACATTTGTTCCTATTAGGAGGGTAAAACTTCAGTATATGAAGATCTACACAGTTTTGTGTGTTAGTATTAAATTAATACATTTTAGAAGAGTACTGGGGGTTGCTTTTCTGGGGGCTTTCAATAAAACAAAAAGTGTTGTAAGATGTGACATAAGCTCAAGTGGATATGACAAGAAACAACTATATACAAATTCAACCTGCCAAACACTGTATGCATATAACACAAAAGCTAGAACTAGACATTTAACAAAAAGGTGTTATATATAAAAGGGGGAATAATGTTTTAATATAATGATGCTTTTTATAATATCTAATGGTCTCATAGGTAAATACAAAAATGAAAGAACAGTAAACTATATAAAAATGTAATGTGCAAATAGCTATGTTACAGGAGACACACTTGGAAAAAACTGAACATGTAAATTTGATAAAGAAAGGTTTTCAGGAAGGTTATTCAGTGGAATATCTGAGACAAGGGAAAAGAGGAGTACTTGTATTAATTGCAAGAAGAGCCCCAGTAGTGATAGAAGAAGATGAAAAAGATAATAATGGCAGATTTGTAGTGCTAGGGGGTTACTGGCAGGGGAAGAGGATTACACTGAGATAACCACCCTCTGTAACTACTCCCTTGCTTCAAATAACTTGATTATATATAAATAAGGAATGTTTTTGATGCTTTTCATTATACTCAGGTAGGATTGCTTGTTTGTATGTTTCAATAAAGGATATTCCATTTTTAACTCAACTGTGGACTACCTACTATTTTCTATTTTATTATTTTGTAGCATGTATTTTACACTTCGATTTTTATTAATGAGCTAGATGCTTAACATAATTCAGGAATTGAACATCACACCCTCCATACTGCAAAGTTTCTTCTTGCTTTATATTCAACCGAAAGCTGCTATAATGGAGCTGAAGAAAATCTGGTTGAAATAATCAGTTTTCAGCAAGGAATATTACTTTTAGGTGGGACTGGAAATTCATTTGCAGCAGTGCAAATGTGTTGGCGAGCCCAGAAGGGAAAGTATAACAAAGGAGGGTAGACTTTTGAAGAAAATTCTAAAAAAATATTTGAAATGAAAGATGTGAATTCAGTAATAGGAGTTTGGACTAAATTTATATATTATTCCCCAAGATATAAAAACTGGGCTAGGCTAGACAGAATTTACATTTCACAGGAACATATGCATTTAATTGAAGGTCTAGATACGCACTCGATAACTATTTCAGATCATGCACCAATAATAACTAAAATAAAAACACAGGGTAATGAAATCAAAATTACACACTGGCGCTTTCCTACCTATCTGCTGAACAAAGAGGAATTTAAGGAATGGGTAGTGCAGATTATTCAGGGTCTACTCCAGAGGATAGACATTACTTCTAAAAATGTAGCTAGGGAGTGGGATAAAATTAAAGTGGAGTTTAAAAATAAGGTGGAAATAAAAGACAGAAAGCTATGATTAACAAGTAACAAGAATTATTCTGAGGGACTGCAGAATAGGGGGAATCTCACAGAACAAGAGGAAGATCAAATGGAGAATGTTAAGCAGAAAATAAGGGATTACTTCGATAATACACGAGTTTAGAAAATTTGCTGTTAAGCAACTGTTTTTTGATAGTAACACTAGAGCACAAAAAGTTTTACTGTGACGATTCAGGCAATAGAAAGTAGAAAGGGCTGTCGCCAAGCTTAGGGAGCCTATAACAAGGAAAGTAACAAGAAATCCTGTAGAGGTATTAGAAATATTTCAGAAATTCTATAAAGTCTGTATAAAGCAGAGAAATAGGAAAATCAAGAAAACAGACATATAGAAATGTTTATGGAAGAATTAAATATGCCAAGGTTAGAGGAAGATGAGGCTCAATTACTAATGGTTAGGATAGGAGGAGATGAGATAAAAATTGTGATGTATAACTAATCTACAGGAATGTCCCCAGGAACAGATGGGTATTCCTGTGGAAGTTTGGAATCTAGGAGGGAGAAAACTGATAAAGATCTGGAAGGCTTTAACAGTATTTTAAGAGGAGGAGACAAGCCAACATCCTGGAAGAAAGCACCAGTAGCTGTAATACCTAAAAAGGGTAAAGATCCATCAGATCCACATTCATACAGGCATATTTTAATACTAAACCATGATTATAAAGTGTTCATGTCTAGAATATCTAAAAGAATGGCAAAAATAATGCCAAAACTGACAGATATGGATCAATGTAGTTTTGTGGAGGGAAGGCAAACATTTGACAACATTAACAGAACACTGATGATCCAAAGGGAAGCAGAATGTAAGAAAATGCCATTGTTGTTGGTGGGTCTTGATGCTTTTAAAGCATTTGACAGAGTAAGCTGGGACTTTATTAGCAGGGCAATGGAAGCATTTGCATTTCCTATAAAATTATAATGTTGATTAGGAAGATATATGAGGAATCAGAGGTGAAAACTGAAGTGGTTGGGGTCCTCTCTTATAATTTCTGCTTGAGCACAGGAACCAGGCAGGGATGTCCTCTTTCCCCTTTGTTATTTGCATTATATTTAGAACCATTGGCAAAGAAAATAAGGGACTCAGAAATTGAAGGCTACAACTGGCTTGGCAGTCAAGCAAAGCTGGCTCTACTTGCTTATATATTATTCTATACCTGACAAAACCAGAAAGAGACATTACAGTGCTGTGGAACATTTTGAGAGTTTCATATCTTTTTGGGGATACAAAATTCATGAAGCTAAAACAAAGGCAAAAGCGGTAAATTATGTACCCACATATAAATTGGTTCAGCAATATCCATATTTATGGAGACATGATAAAACAAAGTATTCAGGAGGATGGATTAAAAATGATTCTAGTGTGGCAGCTAAGGATATGTTATTATATCTATAAAGTAGCAGAAAGTATCCTAAGAACTAAGCCAACACTGGAATGGAGAAAGGAAATTCTGTCAAGAGGGATGACTGCAATTAGGGATATAGAGAGTAGCCAAGAGGGGGTGGAATTTAATGGAGAAGACTGGCAAAGGAACCAAGGTATTGGAAGCAAATAAGTAGAGAGGGAAAGATGACAGAATGGGAAGGTGCCAAGAATTTATCTGGACTACAGATTAGAGATTGCCTTCCCTATAAGGGGTTGATATCAGAGTATAGGCAAAGAGAAAGAATTAGGGGAGGGGTCCTAAGTAAAAGACTAGCTCTGGTAGAATTTTTAGTAGAATATAGAACAGAAGCTGCCATTAAAAAAGGAATAATTAGTACAGCATATAAAATATTGCATGGTAACTATGAGAATCAATCAGAGGAGGTTATAAATGATTTAGGAAGAGAGACTGGATAAGCAATTCACATAGAAATAATGGGATGATATATGTATGTCTCCCAAATATGCAACAACATCTAGAAGATTTAGGATTTTTGCTTGGAAATGTTTACATAGATATTTTTATATTCCAAGTAGACTCCTGAGAAATTTTCCTCAGGTAGACGGTAAATGTTAGAGGTGTGATGGGAAAAAAAGTGGTAATTGGGAACATATTTCCTGGGAGTGAGGTGAGTTGGCAGAAATTAAGGAGTCCCTGATGGATGCACTGTTGGAGATGCTGGGTGGACAGATTGGGGTGACCAGGGAGATGATTTGTCTGAGCTAAGATACAGAATCAGAATTGCCTAGACATGGTAAGGCTTTGCTGTATCTAATAATGGTGGCTGCCAAAACAAGCAATTACTAGAAAATGAAATCAAAATATAGACCAACTATACTAGAAGTAGTGAATATAGTAACAGAGATAAAATAACTGGCATTGAGATCTTTAGAACAGGGTAGGAGCAAACTACATAGGGAACAATGGGAATTGTGGGAACAATACATAAAGGGGAGAAATTAAGTTTAAAAGAAGGCAGGACTTAAATGAGCTATGTAATGTTTGAAAATGACAGGATGGATTATACGTGATGTATAATGTTTGCATATGGGAGTGTGTCAGTATGGTTTGTGATACAAAACGCTTGTAACTAGAATTGTGTCTGTGTGGTTTGTTTTCGTTTATATAAAAGTATGACTGCCTATGTCATAATCAATGGTTTAGTAAAGTTGTTTCTTGTTTAATAAAACAGGCAGGAATTGAAAAATATATGTAATGTTGCTTAGCTTAATGATATATAGCAATACAGGTGAAGTATAATGTTTGTAAATGTAAACATGTTAATGCAATTTGATTACTTGTATTTAAATGTAAATTTGCCTATGTCACAAGTGATAATTCAATAAAGGTATTTAAAAAAAAGTTACTGTTATCATGGAACTGCCCTTTCCTTTCGTACACAAAATTCTCTCCCCTCAAAGGCAGCAGCTTCTAGTGATCACCTCTAATATGTGATTTCCAAGAAGGTGAAAGAAATAATAGCCACAGTAAAACATTCCAACTTAGTGCTGTAACTCATAGCCTTCACCAGCCCTGAGTACTGTAATAAATAAATAAATAAATAATATTTTATTTAATTATTTTATTTTTACATTTGTTAACTGGATTATTCCAGCTGGGCCCAGAGAGGCCTTTTTCAGCAGAGACCTGAGGAGAAAAGCTCCGGGAAAGTAATTACAAAATACGAAAAACCTAACAATTCAAGTTGTAAGATACTTAGTACAAAAAACAGATAAATATACAATACAAATATATACAAGGCAAAAGTACAGTATTCTGAGAATGCAGTAACAATATGTTTGATAAATTTGGTTAGCATTAAGTTATTTACAAGGGATGTAGCAATGTATAAAATAAAAATAAAAAATTCAGAGTAACATCATGGCATAGTGCAACAAAGATGCATTTAATAGCATAGATACTAACTGCAAGGAGAGTAATATATGTAGACAGTTTGGGTAGATACCAGGCAGATATGTTAATTTAGAGAAGAAGAAAAATTCATTAGGTAATTTCCTGACAAGTACAGATCCATGCATGTTGGAAATTAATTTTTAGTTGCTTTTTGAGTTCACCACTTTTGGTAGTGGAGTGAAGTGACAATGGAATATTATTCAATGAGTATGCAATTGAATGACTGTAAAGTATTTTTCCAATATTTTTCTTTGGCCTCGGCACCTGCAGAAGGTTTTGTTGTGCGCTTCTGAGGTCATGATTGGATGTGTAGAGTGTAATTACGGATGTAAGGGCAGGGCAAGAGTTGGGGCTATTTAGGATGTTGTGTACAATTTGTAGTTGTAATATTTGAAGCATGTGGGGGAGCTCAGGCCATCTTAAGCATTTCAGGGATATACAGTGATGGGATTTGTAGCAATTACTGGCTGCAAATATTGCTATTGTGTTATTGGTGGTTTCTAGTTTGGTTAAGAGATTATTTTGGAGGTTACTAAGTATGGGAGCAACATACAGCAGGAATGGTAGAATAAATGTTTGAGCCACTATAGGTCTCGATTTGTTAGGTATATATTTGTTGTTGCGGTATAGAACACCTAGTTTTTGACAGGACCTTTTGATATAGTTTTAGGATATGTAGGTCAAATTTTAATTGGTCTATAGTAACGCCAAGCAATTTGGTGTTTGTGTCAGTGTTGATAACTGTATTATCTAAGGATGAGATGGTGAAGTTGTCTTTAGCTGGACTGAGGTTTTTTGTAAGATAAAGGAGAAGCTTGGACTTTTTGGGGTTGAGAAGCAGGTTGTTTTCAGTTAGCCATTGTTCTACTAGGTGCAGAGATGGTTGAGTGACAGTGTGGAGATTTTGTATATTGTCAGAGGTATTAATAACTGTGGAATCGTCTGCATACTGTAGTAATGCAGAGTGGGGGCAGGAGACATGGAGGTTATTTGTAAATACATTAAAAATTAGGGGGTCCAGGATAGAACCCTGGGGAACCCCGGTCTTAACAAGATGGAAAAAGGAGAGGGGATGTTTCCCATCTGATGGACTGATATCTGTTTGAGAGGTAGCTGTTAAACTAGGAGGCAGTGGAGGTAGAGAGTTGTAGGTTGGAAAGTTTGTTTAGGAGGATGGGATGGAAAACGGTATAAAATGCTTTGGATAGGTCAAGGAATAGAGCTGATATGAGTTTATTATGATTTCTGGCTTAGACAATTTTGTGTGTGAAAGATAGGAGGGGAAGTGGTAGTACTGTGCGAGGGATGGAAATTGTGCTGTGTGGGTGTAATTAGGCTTGTCTGTAAGAGGTGGTTTACTATTTGTCTATGTATACATTTTTCCAGTATCTTGGATAAGGGGGATAATATGGCAATAGGCCTGTAATTTCAGGGTTCTGTAGAATTTCCTTCCTTGTGAAGGGGTATTATGAAAACTTTTTTTCCAGATATCTGGTACTGTATTTTCTTGGATGGATCTATTGATAAGTACAGATACAGGGTATATTACATATTTGGCTGCAAGTTTGCGAAATAATGGAGGAAGGCTGTTGGCTGATGGGGAACTGGCTTTGAGTTTGTTAAAAAGGGATCTGATGAAGGAAGTTGCTACGGGTGCTAGGGATTATGAGGGAAGAGATGAAGTGGGAGGTGGAGTCTTAATATCAAGAGTTTCTGGTTTAGTAAGCTTTTCTATTGTTTTGATGAAAAAGTTAAGTAGGGTTGCAGTTTCATTAGAAGATTTGTTAGGGAAGGGGTTTGGTGAAGAGGGGTTCCCTGGAGATAGTAATTTGTTTATTGAGTGCCAGAATTTCTTTGGGTTGGAATGTGGATTGCTCAGAGATTTTTGATAAAAACTTTTTTGCTTTGCAGGACCTGCTTTATTGCTTGGTTGCAAAGCTGTTTATATAAATTCAGGTGGAAAGCTGAGTTGTTATTTTTTTTTCATGCTCTCCAGGCACTGTCTTTCTTGTTCATAAGTGATAGAGTTGCCTTGTTTAGCCATGTTGCATAATTACATTTAAGCCTAATTTTTCTACTGGGAGTCAGGATGTTAAGGGTTTCAAGGAATATATTGTTGAATCTGTGGAAAGCCTCATTGGGGTAAGTGTGTAGGAATGACCAGTTCACAGTGGGCAGTAATTTGTTTAGGGTGACAGGGTTATAGTTTTTAAGGTTAAGATACTCTTTGTATTGGTTGTTCTTGTTAATATTGGGAGAGTGTCTTACTACTGAGGTAGAGGGGTGGTCACTAAGGGATCTAGGTAGGATGTAGGGGTCATAATAGCACTGGGGGTTGGATACTAATATCCAGTTGATGACCGAGCTGTTCTGGGAATTTCTTTGTTGGTGCGTGGGTGAAGTGATCAGCTGGGTAAAGCCATAAAAGTTTAGAGTAGCTAGAGGATACAGTATTAACAAGGTTCCTGTCAATATTCATATCCCGAAGAATGATGGTTTGATAGGGAATGGATATAGAAATCCAAGAAAGAAACTGCTTGAGTATGAGAATGTTTCTACCCTGGGGTATGTAGATTGCTGCAATGACAATTTTTTTTGTGTTGATCTAGGTTACAGGTTGCTGTAAATATTTCAGCAGGGCAGAAATCAGGGATATCTTTTTTTTTGGGGGAGAGAGCTGGTTAGAGTAGAGTATAGCCACTCCTCCACCCTTTTTTTTTACTTCAATCCAGTTGAACAATATTACAACTGGGGGGGGGGGGGGTTCGCAGTTTGTAATATGAGGTTTTAGCCAAGTCTCAGACAGAGAAAGTATATCTGGGTTATACTGAAAAATCAAGGCATGAAGGAGGATACTTTTATTGACAGTGCTTTGTATATTCATTGACAAAAAATATAGATTTTTGGAGACGTGATCATAATGAGTTATTTGTGAGGCAGTTGGAAAGGGGGATGCTGTATAAGTATGGTTAGAGTGCTGTCGACAAGGGCCTGGTTTGCGGTGAATATCACCAGATAAGAGTAGTATTGTAGTTTGAAGTATTTGTACAAAGAAATATTTGCAAAGTAGCTGATGTTTTGTTTTGATGAGAGGTCGAGCATTTGGCATGTACAATACTTTGAACTTGTGAAATGATATAGAGGTATGGTTAAAGAGACAGGGGGCAATAGGAGTGGGTGTGTTACTACTGTGGACAGTGTGCACTATTGCCAGTGCCTTCAAATATATCTTACTTTCTGCCACTGTTAACAGAAATAAAATTACTTACTAGAGAAAAAAACATCCCTGAAGAGCTGAGCATCTACTCCTCTTGGAAAGCCAGGTATGCACTGATATCAGTTGGCATTAGAACTGATTTCAAGAGCATGGTTTACCCAGTAACAAGACATGGGTGACCATGCTATCCCCTGTCACTGTACTGAAAGGTGGAACTGAGATGTCATGCTAATGAATAATATGGTGCCTTACTTATAGGGTTGCGTTTCCATTCATTTTAATGGGAAGTTGCGGGGTAATTATTTTGCTAGTTCACTTAGTTTAGTAGTGAAATAATTACCCCATGAGTGCCCTGAGAATGGGATTTTTTTTGCTTCAAAGTCTGTTTCATACCAGTTTTAAAATAACTAATAAATGACATACTATAGCACCTGAAAATGTGGCCATTAAAAGACAGCTGACTCTATCTGCTTAATAACATCTCATCTAATAAAAGTATATTTGTTGCTCTTTCCTTCCTTCTAGTCAACATACAAGTAATTTTACTTATTTGTTCATGTGGAAATAGTTGTATATTCTGCACATTTCTCTGCAATTACAGAAATTTCTCTCATTCATTCTGAGTTGCTATCTAATTCCTTAACATTAAAATTTGTTTAATGAGCAGTTAGTGTTCATGCCCTTAAACTTTCTTCTGACTACTGGTAGTTTGGTAATATAACTATTCACAGGAGAACACTTCACAGAAGATTTATTAATTGACACATATTGACAACACACTTCATTGACAGACAACTGGCTGAAATGGAAATGTGCCAACAAATCACAGGCCTTTACTTCACAGACAATGTTGGTCTTGGAGTTAGAATACAATCCCAAAGGGCAATGGGATTACATCTACTGTGGTGGAGTAAGTTTTTTCATGCATAAAATGTTTGCTTGTGATTGCCAGTGAATGGTGTGGCCAACATGACCAGCTGGTTTGATGATGAGGTCTTTCACTATTTTTTCGTCAGTTTGTCATGAATAACACTCGTTAAGTGAAGTCTTATACTGTTGACATTACACTGGGTTGGCTGTAGGATTGTCACAAATGGACTTTTATGCTTTGTCTGAGACCTGGCAACTGAGTAAAGGGAAAAGGTAAGCTTTCTTATTTTAATTTTCCCTTTTTGTGAGTATGCATGACATCAGAGACAGCATATTTAGTGATTAGGTGTATGGAATTAAACTTCCTATGCTGGGAGGTCTGAGGGACAGAGACACCTTGCAGAAATTATGTTCAATTGGTTTGTGTGATGATTTGGATTGTGACCTTTTATGGTTGAATGTCTGGCAGTTTACATATTTTAGTGTTGATGCTTAGTGTTCTGATATAGCAGGACTCAGTGGTCCCTTATACATCAGATTGACCATATGACATACTAATTAATAAATCAGAATCTGTTAATTACTACTAATTTCTCTTCTAGACTGAGAATGAAATCCATCATTTCTCTGATGGCTAAGGGACAGAGGCATAAAACTCCTGTATAGACAAATAAGTCTTACTATTACTATAGTCTCACTATTACTACTACTATTTCCACAGGAAATACCCAAATTTAACAACACTGACCTACTAATAACACTCTTAAAAATCAACAATAGGAAAACTATATGTTGAACAGCAATTTATATACCACCAGGGAATAACGTTGATACTGCTGAAAGCATCCTGCATTGGATATCCCAACAAATTAACCACAAAACTATAATACTTGGAGACTTAAATATAGACTGGCAACTCATAAATTCCACTACCCCCACTGAATCCATAAATACATAAAACATCAGACAGTTAATACCCACATCTGCTAGAATCATTAAAACTTCAGGGAGACACTTGACATTAGCTTGGATTCTTACAAACAAGCCAGACAGAATGACAAAAGTAGGCTGCCTGTCAGCATAAGTGACCACATACCAACATATGCTATTAGAATTCACCATAACCAAGATACACATGTTATCTGTAACCAAATATGAAATACAACCAATTTCAGCAAAGTTATCTTCAATGAAACACTAAAAAAATATAACTGGAATGTACTTAACAATGCCGCTAGATACTGCTGTAGAACACTTTAATGACATATTCTTACAGATCTGAAATAATCTAACACGAGTACATAATAAAAGAGTATAAAGTCCAACCCCGCACTATGGCGGACAAAGGAAAAAAAATCATGATAAAAAGGGATAAAGCCTGGAAAAAAGTGGTACAAAAATAGAACTCAAAATGCCCTCCAGCAATTTAGACATCTTAGAAACATTGCAAAACTCCATGTCAAACAGGATAAGCAAACATACTATACCAGCCTACAAGTCAAACATATAAACAACCCCAAACTTTTCTGGTCACCACTAAATAAACTACTCCACCCTGGCAAGACCACTAGTCCCTCTCCAAAAACAGACAATACAACAGAGTCACTCCTACACAGTTTAATTCCTATTTATTTATTTATTTACATTTGTTGACCGCGAGTGTCCGACTGGACGTAGGTCCATTTTCAGCGGAGGCCCGGGGAGAAAAGCTCCACAGTTAAAATAAACAGACAGTAGTTACACTGGATTACATAGCGATTAACAATTTAACATAGCAATTACTTACAACATATTTACAGATGAAGAACATAGTACATCAGTAGACAACTAGAATCTTTATCTGTGAAGTACATAACATACATTAACAAATGTTACAATACAAAGTTCCTGCTGTATAATAAGTACTAGGCTTATGAGCATCTGAGCTTGCTTTAATCAAGGTAGTTACTGGAGTGGAAAGAAAGGTAGTGGTTGGATGGGGTGAGTGATATTAGAGTGGGAGTTGCAAGGGCATAGCCAGCATGTTTTTAGGTGTGCTTTTAGTAAAGTTTTGAAGTGGGTGCATGATGGTATGGAGGTAATTGTGGGTGGGAGGGAGTTCCATAATTTGGCTATGGTGCAAGAGAATAGTGCTTTATCAGCAGAGTTACTGGCTTTGGTGATCTGCAAGTGATTTTTGTTGCTGGATCTTAGTGGTCTGGTGGTGCGATAGGGTTGGAGTAGATTCTGGAGGGATGGGACATTTAGTGGATGGTTTACTAGTTTGTGGGCGAGTGAGAGTTGATACCACTGAAGGAGTTGAGGGAGTTCAAGCCAGCCCAGTTCAGCAAGTGAGACAGCGGTAACTATGGTAGGATGCCCCTGTGGCGAATTTGGCGATTTTGTTGTAGCAGGTCTCTAGCTTGTTTAGATTGCATTGCCTTAGGTTGGTATATATTGGAGAGGCATAAAGTAGGGTGGAGATAAGGTGGGAATTTGCTATTGAAATCTTTGCTGCTTTGGTGAGAAGTTGCTTATTTCTGTATAACGCTCCTAGTTTTTTGTGGACTATTTATGGTCATGGATATGTGAATGTCAATTTTAATTTCTACTTTATACAATCAATATTATCTCTCTTAGACACTAACACTTTTGGCCCCCTCACTCTTCCCTGTCCAATCAAAACTACCTGCAGCTCTTCGGTTTTAGTTCAGTACCTACCTCACTTGTAAGAAAGTTGCTCCTTAAACTAAAAGCTACTTCTGTAGGTACAGACCAGCTACCATCAGACTACCTAAAAATGGCTGCAGAAGTCATAGCCTTCCCTGTGTCCATATTAATTAATAGGGCCAAAGTAGAAAGATACATCCATCACTGTGGAAAAAATCCTACATCATGCCACTGCACAAAGGCAGCACATCTACAGAGTTTAATAACTACAGACCTATAGCGATTCACTCCCCCTCTCCAAAATATTAGAAAAATGCATCCATATGCAGCTGATGCAATACCTAACCTGAAATAACCTGCTCTCAGAAACACAACATGGATTTAGGCCCCAGCATAGCACCAGTACTGCTCTACTACATTTTACCAATATAACAAATTGACATAGAAACAATGGCTTGCTTGTGTCAACCATGTTCTTAGATTTCGAACACCAAAAGAGCAAACCACAGATTGGGTAAAACACAAAAAAGGCAATGGATACTAGAATGAGCACGACCAACTCTTCATACTAAAAGAGATACACAAATTTATTTAGTAAGCACTTTTGGAGAGCATAATATCCCTTCTTCTTCAGACAAAAAGCTCATTCGAGTATCCATTGCCTTTTTTGTGTTTTACCCAAGTTCTTAGATTTGTCAAAGGCATTTGATACTGTCTCACACCAGCAACTGCTTGTTCGACTCACCTCAATAGGACTTTCACAATACTCCTTGTTGTGGTTCCTTAGTTACCCATCTAGAAGGCAATAAGCTGTTAAATGGCAACAAACATACTCATCCTTTCAACCAGTTACTACAGGTGTCCCTCAAGGCTCTATCCTGGGTCCCCTACTATTTAATATAAAAGTAATACAAAAATTTAAAATATAAAACAAAACCAAAACCCATAGTACTATCTCTTCTCAACATCCTCTACGGAGCAGGCGACATTCACCCTAACCTCGGACCTAACTCATCTCTTGACAAAAATACCCCTCTCTCGAGCCACTCCCCCACCCATAAAACTCTTCAATTCTGTAATCTCAGTGCCCAAAGTCTCTGTAACAAAGTATCCATATTCCAAGCCTGGCTAAACCACAACCAACCAGACATTGTAGCCATCTCTGAGACATGGCTCAAACCCCATATCTCAGACTCTGAAATTCTACCGCCTTGTTTTCAAGCCCTTAGGTGCGATTGCACAAACAAAAAAAAGTGGAGGTGTTGCCTTAATCTACTCTAACCTACTCACCGTAATCCCTTACCCAAACCCAATTCCTCAATTTGCTAATGCTGAGCTAGTAGCTTGCTTACTAAAAATGAATAACCATAAAAGTCTATGTATCATCGCCTTATATATCCCACCCAGGAAATAACATCCCAATCCTCGAAGAAATTCTGTTATTGTTCCCAACCAAAATAAACAATGAAACATATATACTAGGTGATGTAAACATAAATTAGGACAACTTCAGTAACTCGACACCTATCCAATCTATCGAGCTCTTCAAATTCATTCATATAATTCATTCTATAACCAGACCCAATAAAACCAAATTCCCAGGTTCTACCCTTGACTGGATCCTAGTCTCCCCCTCGAATAAAATTACTAACTCTGGTACTATTCACGACTCCATCAGCGACCACCTCCCTGCTTTGCCCTACTACATACGCACATGTAACCTCAGTAATTTCAACCCCCAACATATTCTCAAACTCCCTCAAACAAATGAACTGGAACATCCTAAAAACACTTCCTCTTGACAATGCCGTTGACTACTTTAATTCCACTTTTCTAAATAATCTAGCACCAACAAGAACAAAAAGAATAAAAAACGATACTGCCCCATGGCTAACCAGAAGACACCAAACAACTAATGCTCCAAAGGGACAAATCCTGGAAACTATACCAAAAAAAATAAACTCCCCGAAACCCTACTTCAATACACACAGCTCCGTAACCTCGTAAAAAAAAAACAAATTATTAGAGATAAGAAATCCTACTACACCAAACTTCAGTCCAACCATGCAAAAATCCCTAAGCAATTCTGGAACTCTGTAAATACACTTCTCAACCCAGGCACCAAACACAATCCCTGCTCAGATGCCAGCAAATCTGATCAAGAATTAGCCTCATTATTCAACTCTTTCTTTATTAACTCCATATCTGAACTAACCAAAACCCTTCCCAACAACATTCCCTTCTCTATGCGTACTTCCTCCTCCACAACCCCCTACCTAGTGACCCCAATCCCCCTCCATATTCAACCTTAAACCCATACCTACCAACTATATAAAAAGATTTCTCTACAAAATAAAACCTGCTCTAATGCCTCTGACAATATGCCTTCAATTTTTCTCAAATCTGCTGTTGATGGGATCGCATTTCCTATTAGCATCTTAATCAACAAATCCATACAGGAATCCTATGTCCCCAAACTCTGGCATATAGCCTATACTCTACCTCTATACAAAGGTGACAAAAACACTAACATCTCAAACTTCCGCCACATAACTATCCTCTCCCCAATCTCCAAAATCCTAGAAATATGCTTTCATCTCCAACTTATGCCTTTCCTAACTCAAAACCATCTTCTTACCCCAACCCAACATGGATTCTGACCCAGGCACAGCACTACAATAGCTCTCCTCTCATTCCTAGACACATTCAATCGTGCCTGAGATTCCGGGAAATAGTATCCACAGTGCTTCTAGATCTCTCCAAACCATTTGACACTGTTTCCCATACCCATCTTCTGAGCCATCTTTCAAACCTAAATCTCTCTCAAAATAACGTCTCCTGGTTCTCAAGCTACTTGTCTGATACATCTCAGGTTGTGAAATGGAGAAAAAGTATCTCTCCTTTTCTGCATACCCCCACCAGCATACCTCAGGGATCCATTCTTGGTCCAATGTTGTTCAATATCTTTATCAATACCTTTCACACTGCTATTTCCAATGCCAAAGTAATCCAATATGCAGACGACTCAACTTTAGTCTGCTCTGCCACTAATCTCCCCGAACTTCTAACAAAGACCCAGACCGCCTTCACGACCACTGAGGCCTGGATACTTCAAAACCACCTTTCCCTAAATGCAAACAAATCCAAAAAATTAATATTCCTATCATCAAAATCCTTCCCTTTTGACAAAACCTCTTTCCAAGTTCTAAGCCAAAACAACTCTTCTATTGAAGTCATTCCCCATGCTAAATTACTCGGTGTAACTATTTGATGAGCACCTAAAATTTGACAACCACATACTTCAAAACATAAAGAAAAAACACCAAAAACGTGGTATGCTATACAGAAGCAATCACTTCCTTTCATCCCACACCAGACATACCCTCGCCTCTACTTCCTTCCCTCCCTAATGGGTGGCGCACCTCTACTAACCAACCTATCTACATCCATCACTTCCAAATTAGAAAACTGTTATAACAAAATTTCTAAATTCGCCACTAACGCCAAAAACTCCTCCCTTCGCTGTGTTGCCCTCCACTCTCTAAATTGGCTAGAACTTCCAAATTATCTGGACTACCTCCAACTCCTCATAGCTCACAGACTACTCTTCAACCCCACCAAATGCCCTGCCCTCACAAACATCCTTCTCCCCTGCGTTCCAAATAGAACTCTTAGATCTGCACACCAAAATTTAATTACTTTTCATAAACCTAACCGTTAGCCAGGACAACTACTCCTCTCTTTTTCCTTAGCCAAAAAATGGAATTCTCTCCCTCCTACCCTAAAAACAATGCAGAATGTGGAAAACTTTAAAACACAGCTTCATTCTTACCTCTCCTCTAACTGGAAATGTACCTGCATTCTTCCAACCTAGCTCATCCCTCCTTTCTAACCCTACTATCTCTAAGATTTATTCCATCTACTTTACACTAACTTTCTTAACATGTAGGAACAAATACCACCCACCGACAATCTATCTAAACTGCAACCTTTTAATCTCAAAATTTTGCTTGTTCCACTAAGTTATTATAAACATGGCTTCAAACCTCCTAACGTTCATGACTTGATAATTACAATAGCTTTTCTTAAGTTAATATTGTAAATATTCTTCTTTGATTTGTATATGTATTTGTACTTTGCATCTGTTGTTTACTTGTATTCTGTATCTTTACTTGTATTTTGTATCTTTACTGTATTTTTCTATTACTGCGGTGGTGGTGCTGCGGTAGCATTGTCGCCTCACAGTAAGATGTTTTCTTGTTCGATTCTCAGCTAGAGCATCTTTTGTGTGGAGACATGCGTGAATGGTCGTACCTTCGTTTAAGTTTGTGCATCAGGGACGGCAACTCAGCATGTAAAAATCTACTGCCAATCATTAGCGGACCGGAGTTCCACTGTGATGACCCCTAACCAGGAGAAGCCGAAAGACACAACAACTGTATTTTTCTATTGTGGAGCTCTTCTCCCTGGACCTCCACTGAAAACTGGCTCCCTGGTCCAATGGACTTCCCCAGTCACACAACTGTAAATAAATAAATGTATTAATGACCTCCACTTACCATGCTAGTTTAGTTCAGTATGCAGATGACTCAATACTAATATGTGGGGCCTCAACAATAAATAAGCTCCAAGACATTACCCAAAAATCTTTCTCCTCTGTAGAAACCTGACTCAAAGAATCAAACCACCTACTCAACTGTTTTTCACCTCAAAAAGTTGCCAAAATCAAAAGCAATCATTTACCATAAAGTTAGCAAGTAATACTGTCATTGAAACTGTTGCTCACAGTAAACATCTAGGCATTATACTAGATGACAATCACAAATATGACCACCATATACTGACCCCCATTAAATCTACACACCAGAAACTAGGCTCCCTTTATAGGATCAATGGATTCCTTACAGATACTGCAAGAGAAACTCTAACTACCACCTTCTTACTGCCAACTCTCTTATAAGCCTCTCCTATTCTAACAAACATAAACAATACTCAAAGAAAGAAACTTGCCTCCTGCTACAATAAAATAGCTAAATTTACCACTGATCTCCCTTGTAGGACCCACCAGTGTCTTACCTTAAAGCAATTAAACTGGCTTGAACTGCATAACTCTCTAACATATTCACATCTGACTACAGCACACAAACTCATTCATCATCCAGAAAAATGCCCTGCACTACAAAATGTATTACTACCCTACAGTCCAGCAAGGGACCTCCATTCTAGTAACAAATTCTTATTACTTAGAAATAAGTCAAATAATGTTGCAGGAGACACCGTCTACTCACATTGGTTTGCTAAACTCTGGAATAGTATCCCCATGCAAATAAAACTCTCTGACAAACTCAGTAGTTTTAAACCATGGCTCAAACAACATCTTAACCAATCCTGGTCCTGAACATGCTCATCACAGCGTTAAAACTTTTTCACTGTACAATACTATCAAAATACTCTCCTTCAACATAATATTTTCAACCTCTGACTGAAATGACAAAACAATTTTTGTACATAACTGTTGCCTGTACAACCCACTAAGTCGCACATGTGCTTTCTGTTTAGTAACTTCCACCTGTAAAATCTTAGGATGTATATGTACAAATGCAAATAGAAATGTAACTACTGTTTGTGTATAAATGTAAATAGAAATGTAACTGCTCTGGGTTTGACTGGAACTTAGTATAATGCAATGTAAGTAAATTGAACTTTTCTCCCTGGGCCTCCGCTGAAAGTGAGTATTACCCAGTCGGACTTTCCCAGTAAACAAAGACAAATAAATATTTATTAATACATGGTCAGAAATGAAAAGAAAATAATGAAAGAATGACACCACCTGGAATCTAGAAGTCATATTAAATACTGCACATTTTTTATGAAACTGGAGCACATTCAGCTAATTTGATTAATGTTTCTATACAATCTACCAAACTTTATTCACTGGCTTTGGAAATACGTTAAAACTACCACAGAATAAATTAATGCAATGTGATCACCACTGAGTATTATAAGTAGACTGTAGTTTCTACAGTCCATCAACATTGTTTGTTAAATGTTTCCATTATGATTAGGTGGCTCCACAATGGCCAAGTACATATATAGTGCACAAAAAACTGCTGAAAGCTGAAGCAACCAAGCATGTTCAGGCTCACATGGTATAAAGCCATAATATATCAATGCAAAACTAGAGCACAGATGGGATGCTTTTTTAAGGCTGTGGATCTAGACAGGTATGAGCCATCAGATCACTACAAAGAGGACACGTTGATATGCTTACAACTGCTATGGCTGAAATGTAGAAGAACCTAGGAAATAAGACTGCTAAAGATATAGGCACATTGCAAACTGCCCCATGTGTGCAGTACCTATGGAACTATCTGTACCCATTGTAAGTGCATCAAACGGATCATCAGAATACACACATGAAGCAGTCAGCTGCAGAGAAGACAACTGGTGCTGCACACACAAAGCAAAATTAAAACTCCAGGCTACAGGGGCCCAGCCATCACTGCCTCTATTGTTACTGCAGAAAAGTAGCTCTGCAAAAGCACAGCAAAGCAACCTAATAATTGAGGCTCCATGGTTTATCTGTAGGATGAAGTTGGAGCTAGTGAAAAGCAGTAGAAATGCAACCAAGATTATAACATGCTGCTCATACAGCACTGGGTGGAAGTGTTGCAGCATATTTGCCTGAAATGAAGCATGTATTAAAAAAATCTAATGAGTTGGTAGGAAGAAGGAGCGGCATAAGGAGAAAACCTTCCCAAACCTGTGAATCCTTACAATACAAGATGTACCTTCAAGGAACAAAACATTCAGATTATGGTATGTGGTAAAAAATAGAAACAGCATCAACAGGCCTATTCTCACCTACACAAAACATCAATGACCTGGAAAACTTGACCGGCTGGCTAAAGCACTGCTCATTCGCCACCTCCACTTGGTATAAACGTCTATAGCATCTATTGGTGCTTAGGATGTCTGGGGTATTCTCATTATGTTGAAGAAAATAAACGCCAGGAACCAAAATGCAAAGAACAAGGCAGGAAACCACTGGATAAACACTTTATATAAGTAAAGCTTTTGGATACAATCCTTTCTCAATACAAAACAATGCATAGAACCAGCTCTTTATATATAGGTCCAAATATATCACATGACATGCAGCCAAAATCACATGATATGTCATCCAAATCACAAAAACATTTTAAAGAAACATTTTAAAAAAAACTTTTTTTTAAAAAACTTAATACAAAAACTTGAAATACTTTAATAAAACTTTAAAAAATATATATATTTAGATAAAACTTCAGGCTAAGAGATTAGCTCTACTTAATTTAACTAAAATAGGTTTGAGACTGACTTGGCTATTCAAGCCTGGTTTTGAATCACTCATAAGTCTCAAGATCCATTCATATTCTTTAATTTCTAAGTGATTATTTAGGTCCCTCCTAGGTGTAACGTGGTCAATAATTCTAAACCTAAAAAATGCTGCTGACCAAATTCCTCTATATGTTTGAATAGTGCATTCCTGTCATAGCATCTCTAATTTCTGACTTATGTTCAGTCATCCTGTCCTTAAGCCTGCGGTAGTTTTGCCTACATAGAAAGCATTACATGCCTGGCAGGTAGCCAAGTAAACCACATGGGTAGTAATACATGTACCTGCTACTCTAAAACTTAATGTCCTACCATTGATAGATGCACAAACGTATCATTTTCTGTACTACAAATGTCATCACAACAAGAACAGTTGTAACATTTGTGAGTACCATATTCACTATAGTAGATACAGGTGTAGTCCTCTCAAAGTCCTTGTAGCATAGTGAACTCTTAAGGGTCCTCATATTCTTATAAGAGAAATTGGGTTTAGGTCCCAATAAACTTCTTAGTTCATCTGATGCCATCAAGATGACCCAATTATCAGATATAATTTTCTAACAGCGGGTGTCCTTAATATATGTAGTTACATATCTAATAGGTGCTACAGATGTTTGTTTGCACCTAGAGTCAATACTAACAACATCCTCATACAAAACTGGTTTAAATAAAGTCCGCCTATCTTCCCTAATCTTAATGACCTGTTCATAAAGCAGAGATCTATCATACCCACTAAGCAAGAAATCATTAACCATCTCATTTAATTGTACTTCAAAGCAGTCATCATCGGTATTAAGCCTACTGAGTCTGCAGAATTGAGATTTAACAGTACTTCTAAATATGTGAGGTGTATGCATGCTTGTGGCATAAGTGTATCTACCTGAACAAACTTCTTTCCTAAAGATACTAGTTTGTAGTGTATCTCCAGCAAGATCTAGCTTCAAATCCAAAAATGTAATAGAAGTTTCAGATACTGTCATCTTAAACTTTAGAAAAGTATATGCAGAGTTTAGATATTCCAGAAATTTTTCAAGATCCTCATGGCTACCTTTCCAAAGTAGGAGGCAGTCATCTACAAAGCGTTGAAAAAATGTGATATTACTTTTAAATGGGTTCCCATCATCAAACAAATGCGTTTGTTTGGGCCATTTAAAAGTAATATCACATTTTTTCAACGCTTTGTAGATGACTGCCTCCTACTTTGGAAAGGTAGCCATGAGGATCTTGAAAAATTTCTGGAATATCTAAACTCTGCATATACTTTTCTAAAGTTTAAGATGACAGTATCTGAAACTTCTATTACATTTTTGGATTTGAAGTTAGATCTTGCTGGAGATACACTACAAACTAGTATCTTTAGGAAAGAAGTTTGTTCAGGTAGATACACTTATGCCACAAGCATGCATGCACCTCACATATTTAGAAGTACTGTTAAATCTCAATTCTGCAGACTCAGTAGGCTTAATACCGATGATGACTGCTTTGAAGTACAATTAAATGAGATGGTTAATGATTTCTTGCTTAGTGGGTATGATAGATCTCTACTTTATGAACAGGTCATTAAGATTAGGCAAGATAGGCGAACTTTATTTAAACCAGTTTTGTATGAGGATGTTGTTAGTATTGACTCTAGGTGCAAACAAACATCTGTAGCACCTATTAGATATGTAACTACATATAATTTAAGGACACCCGCTGTTAGAAAAATTATATCTGATAATTGGGTCATCTTGATGGCATCAGATGAACTAAGAAGTTTATTGGGACCTAAACCCAATTTCTCTTATAAGAATATGAGGACCCTTAAGAGTTCACTATGCTACAAGGACTTTGAGAGGACTACACCTGTATCTACTATGGTACTCACAAATGTCACAACTGTTCTTGTTGTGATGACATTTGTAGTACAGAAAATGATACGTTTGTGCATCCTATCAATGGTAGGACATTTAGTTTTAGAGTAGCAGGTACATGTATTACTACCCATGTGGTTTACTTGGCTACCTGCCAGGCATGTAATGCTTTCTATGTAGGCAAAACTACCCGCAGGCTTAAGGACAGGATGACTGAACATAAGTCAGAAATTAGGAGATGCTATGACAGGAATGCATTATTCAAACATATAGAGGAATTTGGTCAGCAGCATTGTTTTAGGTTTAGAATTATTGACCACGCTACACCTACACCTAGGGGAGGGGACCTAAATAATCACTTAGAAATTAAAGAATATGAATGGATCTTGAGACTTATGAGTGATTCAAAACCAGGCTTGAATAGCCAAGTCAGTCTCAAACCTATTTTAGTTAAATTAAGTAGAGCTAATCTCTTAGGCAGAAGTTTTATCTAAAGATATATTTTTTTAAAGTTTTATTAAAGTATTTCAAGTTTTTGTATTAAGTTTTTTAAAAAAAGTTTTTTTTAAAATGTTTCTTTAAAATGTTTTTGTGATTTGGATGACATATCATGTGATTTTGGCTGCATGTCATGTGATATATTTGGACCTATATATAAAGAGCTGGTTCTATGCATTGTTTTGTATTGAGAAAGGATTGTATCCGAAAGCTTTACTTATATAAAGTGTTTATCCAGTGGTTTCCTGCCTTGTTCTTTGTATTCTCATTATGTACCATTCATTTATGCCTTGGCATCAAGGAAGAGGTAGGTGGCATGCAGTCCCTTGTTTAAGACCTTATTGGAGTTGTCATGTCAGATTGATGTTGATCTTTATCTGAACTGCATCATAGTGGACTCTGAAAAAGGATCAGCCAATGCAGCTGCAGAGCATTTCCCAAATACAGTAGTTGTCTATTCTATCTCAGTCAGATAGTGTGGACGAGGGTTCAACAGCTGGGTTGGACCTAAAATACCACTTGACCCTGTTTTACTCAAAGTAAAGGAGTTCATTTTTTTCCTGACAGAGTTAGAAATTAGGGATACCTTCCAAGAGGTAAATGCCACAAATTTAGATATCTGGGCATCCTTCTTAACAAGAGTTCTCTGATATCTATATGATATGTATAATAGACGTAAACTATATTGTAATAGGCATTGCTACGTCCGCCATCTTTCAACCTGTACCAGCCTTCATACTGACTGGTGTACAAGTTCATCACACAAGATCTTCCCAGACACACAATGACACTGAAGGCTAGCATACCGTGCTCCAGCCTCATTGATCTAAAGGATAGGTCACACTAACACAGCTGCTGAAAGTCATCAGAGGAGAGCAAAATCATGCTGATATGCTGAGAGAGGCTGCGCTTTGGAGTCTACAACTATCTTTAAGCAATGATACTGTTCAACATGACAAGAAAGTCCGGTTACTAAGGTTCAGCAGAGGGAAAGTTACACCCGTGTCATCTAGGTCAGGGGGATGGCACACAGTCTTTGCTTCTGATGTCTTAATTTCAGCATATGTATGCTGTAGTTATCATGTGTGAATGGTTACTATGACCAGTTTCCACTGTTGGCTGTCCTTTGTGACTTAAGACAGTTGTAGCATCCCAGCAACTGTGGCAGTGTTACACTGCCCAGTAGTGGTAGGTTGGTGGGGTTGGGATTTTGTTTTCTATCCATAAGGTGAATTCTGTTTTCTCAATCGATTAGGTACTGACTGCTGTCAGTCTGTATCTCAGGATTTACAGATTGTGGCCTCTATGCTGTCCATGCCCTGCAGCACATTCCTTGTGTCCACTTTGTGTCCACTTTGTGTGTCCCTGTTTGTGCTGTGTGCAGCCTCTCCATCCTGTCTCATCCCATGTGTATGTTAGATATAGATTTTTTTTTCATCTTCTATGTGTAGCTATATACATGTCTCACTTCTGCATCTTTGCACTGCTACTGTATATGCTTAAAGCAGCTATGCTCATCTTACTACATTGTGAAGCAAGTTCATTCAAGCTTCAGTAGCATATGGTAACCTCTTTAAACATGTTATGAAACAAAATGAAGCATAAGTGATCCTAAAGATAAAGAAAAAAAAAATCACAGGAAAGCAAATAATCAGACAAAAACTAGATTATCATTATGCCCAATACTGCAGAATGGCTCCAAAAGTATCTGCCTTATGCTGGTCTGAATTTCTTTATTCTGTCTGTGTCTAAATCGGTGATCTTTTTTAGAAGAGTCTTCCATTTTTAAATCTTTTTCTATACATTGGTCAGTCAACTGGCACAAAGGCAGAACATCTCTAAGGGCCACATGTGGTGCAAGTTTAATCAGTGGTCCTGGTGACTTAGGTAAAACAATAATATGTCTCATTTACTTTGTAAACAGGAATAGGTTCATATCTATGAAATTTGATTCTATAAATATCCAGGGTGGAGTCAGGAAAAGACAGACACTGGTAATCCACAAGGTTAAATGGTACAACAGGTACAAGCATACCATCCAAGAGAAGGATGGACTCAGCCTGCAACTATAACTCACTGCATCCAGTCCATGGGCTATTGCAAGGGTAGACATTTTTTGTTTGCAGGAACTACAAAAAAGAACTTCTAAAACTTGATGAAAACTTTCAGTCCAATTTGTTTGTCCCTAACATCGCAACAGTTTTATTTTAATTTTTTTATTTTACTTTAGTTATACTTTGTTGACCGTGGAAGAGCACTAATCCAAATGGGACTTCTTTTAGGCTCAGCCTGGGAAAGTACAAGTAAGCTAATAACAAAAAGAAACATAAAGAAACCAATAAACAACCTTGGTACCAAATTATATGTAGGAAAATGGCTCAAATTTTATAAATGCTCCTACTAGCCAGCCTTAGGTCAATTGTATTTATTTGGCCCAATAGCAGCCCCCTACCTCAGAAAGCCCCACACTAGGCCACGACAGGGTCATCATGCCTTATTTAGCACAGAGATTTGCTTCACAGACACTACAGCAAAGTGCAAGATATTTTCTTACTCTAGTCTTGCTCTCTTAGTAGTTACACGTCTTGTTAGGAGTGGACATTACCCATCATGCTCTGTACTGCACTAGTGGTTCCAGTATTAGTACTAACTGTAGCTTCATTCAGGGATAGATGTTCAAGCTCCCAGAATGATCAGTTGCTGTTGCAAACTGATCAACAGGGATTTCAACCCAAAACTGGTCGGACAAGCCATCTGGTTTTGCTTACTGCTCCAGTTACTGCATCACTGTATCAGAACATAATAAGACCAGGATTAATCTGAAGTGTGATACAGGTACTGTTTTTTTTCTGATATGAGGTTTACAACTGGCTGCTAATTAACACAACTGCAATATATTACTGTGGAATAGTCAGTCTTAGACAGTATGACAACTGACAACAGTAAGTGCAAAAAAATAAAATAAATAAACAGATACGATGAAAGTCAGGCAATTTCTGATCATTAAGACTTGGGGCAGAATGTTACCAGTCTAACAGCATGTCAGAGAATGCTTGCTATAGTTACAGATGAAAGCAAAATAATCACAGAAAAGTAAAGCATGACATATGTGTGCTGAGTAGTGTAAGGCAGAAATGAACAGAAAATGATTTACTTAGATGAAAGTAAGAAAACAAACAGTTTGACTCAAATGTACTGCATGGGTATTAACAGTTTGAGTCACATACAAGCAGAAACTTAAAGCTAGAAAACAGTTGCAATATATTACGGTGTCTTTTGGGATAGAGTATTGTAGAATAAACTGTGTGGGTTTTGCATGTTCTCCCTAGAACCATCTGGGTTCCCTTATGACATTCTGATTTCTTCTTACATGCCAAATTATGATGGCTAATCATTATTTGATTATCCCTGCAGATAATCCTTACTCCTACTCTTGTGTCCTGAGGTATGGCCAGTAAAGAGCTGCACGCATTGGCCTACTTAGCAAGCAATAATGCCCAACAGGATGTGTATTACTATCTAAATAGCGCATGCTCAGGAGTGTTCTGAGGCTTGATGCCACAGGCAGAGGGCGTCTACACTCCTGGAAGGGCTTTATTTACACAGTAATTGACATGGAGGCCAAGATTCACCTCTCAACCTTCACTCTCAAGGTGAATTCTTTAGGCAGCCATATCTCAAACACATAATAAGCTGGTTATGATCAGTGACCCTCTTGTAATCCTTCATGTTATTTTCATTAAAATATTAGGGGCTCCTTAAGATTAACGAAACATGAATTTACATTAACAGCCTTCCCAATAACTGAATTATATTGTTATTTAATTTCTAGCTACGCTTGATATTTCATCAGACAAAACAAAGCAGTTTCTTAATTCATTATGTGTATGGTTTCTCATATGTTACTTGTAAACAATGCTGCACAGATGAGGATAGAGTTATGAGCAGTTAAGAACAGATCTGTTAAGCATCCGGACATTGCTGTCAATTTGCATCTAACTTTTACAGTATCCCATAAACAGTTGATTTCATCTACAGCACAATCGTCTTTGGTAACAACCAAGATGCATGTGTTTTTTTTTACCTAGATTACATAATGAGAAAGAATTGCTTTTATTCTGTGTGAGATTTATTAATGACTATAACTGTAACATCAATATTGGAAGATTAAGGTCATGTGACAATTTGTTGGATTCTACATTCCGTCAGACATGAATGCAAGTGCATTTCTTAGTCGTAAGTGTGATAATTAAAGTAATGTGATTGCACACAAACATATTTTATGTAAGACTGCATTCATTAATATAAGTCATGCACAGACGTTAGCTACAACCAGAATGGCTGAAAATTTATGATAATCCACCATTGCCATTCTTACAATAAATCACATGAAACAGAAGTAAGCCCATTGCAGTAAATGTAAAACCATTCTCTGAATGGTGTCCTTACCTGTTTTGCTGAATAAAACTGTCATACTCTGTTTTAGGGTCAATGGAACTAACAGAGTTTGAAATTTCCTTATGTACTTCCTTTACTTCTTCATCTACCAGATTAGTCATGTCATAATATTCCTGCAGGATTTCCTTTCTACAAAAAGAAACAAAAACATGTAACCGACAGCCCTAGTTTTCCTACAGTTTTACTTAATTAAGGCAGCAGTGATTAACACAATATCAGTAGTTCTGCTTACAGGTAATAAGTGAAACCGAGTGTAAACAACTTAAGCAGTTCTTAAAGTCATACCATAAAGCAAGAACTTTGAAAGAATTAAAACAAACACACAAGGACTATATAGTACTAAGAATACAGAGATCTAGCAATTAAACTACATTCACCATTAGTACCTGGAAAAGACACAAGGAAAAGCCAAGAACTAATCAGCTGGAAAACACAACGCCCCACTCCCTTTCTGCGCAGTATTGCTTTACATAACTACTGCACGTGTTACCCACATATGGGCAGAGCATAAATGAGTATTAATTACATTGGCTTAATTACTAGCAGATAAGCAGCAATAATCTGACATACTCAGCCATGAAACTAAAATCTGAAAAGACAGGTACAATAAGGTATGACCATGTTAAACACAACATAATTCTACATAAACAAGTCAAAAGTAATTAGTACAGTAAATTCATCATTGAAGGGCATGCCCATCTTGCAAAGCATGGAGTCTCTTGCAAAAGAGTCAAAATGAGGGTCTGAATCCTAAAGTGAAAGAATTAGGCAGAATTAATTCAGACAGGTGATCTGCTGTGGCGACCCCTAACCGGGAAAAGCCGAAAGAAGAAGAAGAATTCCAAGCAGGACATAATTAATCAATGTATTTTTTAGCAGCAAGTCCTGATAGTATGACTCAATGTAGACTACTATAGCAATAACCCATGCCTGGGTGTGGGTAATGCTGGATTTACCCACGGTTGGCATGGTTTGGTCATGAGGGCGAAGCCCGAGTGGCCAAACCAAGACAACCGTGGGTAAATCCAGCATTACTCACACCCAGAAGTGGGTTATTGCTATTATACAATGACATTATTTAAGAAAAAATTATTACTTTTCTTAAATAATGGCATTGTATAATGCCTCCTTGCTGCCCTTCCGCACTTGTCTGATATTCTGTGGCAGTTCTGATGTACTGCGCATGCGTATGCTTACGCAGTACATCAGAGCTGTGGGCAAAAGCAATAGAGAAAGCAAGATCTCTGTTGCTTTTTACAAACTGTCTCGCTGTGTTAAAGGAGTTTAACATAGCGAGACAGCTTTAAAAAAAGCAACGGAGAATCTCTGTTGCTTTTTTTAAAGCTGTCTCACTGTGTTAAACCCATTTAACATAGCGAGACACATTTAAAAAAAGCAACGGAGATAGGAAGATCTCCGTTACTTTTTTTAAAGCTGTCTTGCTATGTTAAACTCATTTAACATAGTGAGACAGTGTGTAAAAAGCAACGGAGATCTTGCGTTCTCCGTTGCTTTAAAAAAAGAGTTATACTAATGGAAAAAGTCAGGGCGACCGGACCTTTTTCCATTAGCATAACTCTGATTTACAACGTGCACGCTGACCAATCAGCATGCATGTTTTAGAATATTAATGGGGGGTCATTGTATAATGGAAAATATACATAAATTCATGGCAAATACCAATGAGTTTTCTGCAAATACCTGGCTAGTGGTTTTGATTCATAAAACAAACTGTTCAATAACTAATGCTTGTACCATGAAAAAAATGTTCTCTATCCAGAAAAAAGGTAAATTAATGACATTCCAATCAGCTGTTTTTCTTTCGCCTTAAAAACTTGCTCATGCAGTGCAGCATTACTCAGATATTACTGGATTTTATACTCTTAGCAGAAGTCTGCTATTCCACATATCAACTCCTATAGCGATCCTGTAAACATTTGCTACTTTCTACAAAGGCATGTAGGAAACAGAAGTAGTCAGGCTTTTCTTCCATATCACTCACCTCTACCCACACACACACACACACACACACACACACACACACACACACACACACACACACACACACACACACACACACACACACACACACACACACACACACACACACACACACACATACCTACCTAATTACATGAATACAACTTTTTATGGTACATAATGGGGAAGGATTTCAAAAGTACTGATTTCTGCATGCATAACAGATATCTGGGCAAGACAAGATTACAAGCTTTAGTCTCTGGACTAGGTTCAAACTCTTCTTTGCCCATTCTGTCCCACTGTCCTTTTAATTGGCCAGTAAAAAGAATAGTATTCTTTTCTCTTCTTTAATCAGCTGTGGAAGACTGCAAGAACTTTTCCTGTGATGTCATCTGATATATTTCTTTGCCATAACATTTGTTGCTCAAAATTCAAAACCCAGGGTAGCACTGAGGATAAGCCTCAAGGGATGAGAAAAATTCCTAGAGATGGCATAGTGTAGAAGTCCATAATTGCTTTAGTGAGTGAAGCTGAGTAACTAGAGCAGTTTATTTCCTGCATGAGCAAGAGTCAAAGCAAATAATACAGTGTGATGTACTGTAAACTTCGTAAGGCCTGTGTTAAGTACTGACTTGCAAGAGGTTAGCTTCAAAGAATCATCTGGCGCTAAGTGATTGCAACTAATATTTATAACTGTTTTCAAACATGATAAAAACATTAAAATTGAAACTTTAAACCGGGAAAAATAAAAACTGACCTAGACAAGAAAGACAAATATCATTTGCAGTAAAATTATGTGTAAATCTGTTTGTAACTAAAATCATGCTTCTACTGAAGGGTGTCTGGGACTTGGTCATTGTCTTGTAGGAATCCAATTGAAGACTTCTAATTAATAAGCGTGGCTATTGTGGTTTAAAGGCTCTTAAAAAATGACGACAGTAAACTAAATATATAGTACCTAAATGTACAAGTGTTGGCTAGCAGGACTACACTATTTATCAAAAGATAGGTGATTGAATTCAGAAAGTCACACCAAAAAGATTGTCAGCATCCTGTCATGGCAGCTAGACTTAGGGAAAAGTGAGAAAGTAAGTGCATCATTTCCCTTAGTTTCTCTACCATCTCTAAATTTCTGCATTCTCGAAATTGTGTGTGTGTGTGTGTGTGTGTGTGTGTGTGTGTGTGTGTGTGTGTGTGTATGTATATGTATATATATATATATATATATATATATATATATATATATATATATATATGTATATATATATATATATATATATATATATATATATGGTTTACCTTCATTAACCTGAATGGTATGCACTGAAGTCCACCTGTGAGACATCCTACATCCTGAATGACAGGAATGCTGAACACCGATATTCCTGATTCACCAATCCTGCCCCCTTCTGGACCCATGTTAACCCTTGTTCGTAGGTCCAGAGGGGTAAGGAATTTTGAGGTTCGCTGTTTGTCGGGTATATCGCAATTCGGCATTCCGACATTTCTGGAAGTACATCGAGCATGTGATTAAAACTGAAGTGATTCTGATTTTTGTTTTAACAAATCACCACTGGATACTTTTGTGGCGCACTCACATGAATATTCAGTGGGATTTGTTATTTTCAAGTGGCTACTGGTTTGTGGAAGGGATTTGGAGGAGAGTTTGGTAGTTGTTTAGTTCATTTTATTTAACAGTGCAGTACTTATTTTGAATATGTTTTTGATTTTGTTGATGGGTTACGTTAGAGGTACATTGCACATTATTTTGTCAGTTTTTTGGTAGTCGGCTATGTGGTGTTTTAGCATTTTGGATTTTTGGCGTTGTCATCTCGGTGATACGAAAGTGAACCAGGAATAAACACTGGATGACTAGCGACCTCCCAAGATTATTCATACCCAATGACCATTTTAAAAATCCATGTTCCTGTAATTTGACCATTTTGGCTATTTCTGTTCCCCATCTATAAAATACTTTATTTTAGGTATGGTTTAATGTGTTCTACCAAAACCTTTAGGGAATGATACTGGGACATTTTGTTATACAATACAATTAGCTTGTGTAACCTGCTACATAAGCAGTGAAACAGTTGCATCTTGAACTTTACTGTGAATATTGTCAGTGCATATCATTTTTCCACCACAGCTTTGAAAACTTGAAAATATCGTTTTATACAGAAATATTGTTTTTAGGTCTAATGTTATAATACCTCAGTATATTTATGTTTTTAATATGTTTTGTGCTTGATGCCCTAAAAAAAAATCAAGTAACAGGAATGCTTTTATTCTAAACCAAATATTTTTGCAGTGCTACAGTCTGAATCTTCAGTGTCCATTTCAACCTGGATTTGACTCTATTTACACAGAGCTTTACTGATATAATGCTTTAAGATTTTGTTCTATAATTGTTAGAATAAGGCACTTGAATAATTTGCTACATACTGTACACAACAAGCAGTTTTAATTTTAGGGGCAAGGAATAAGGAACTAATTGCACCTTGAGTGCCTTTATGTTATTTTTACTTGCCACAACTGTTTGTTGCTATAACATAAAATATGACAGAAAATGTCACTTTTGAAAGAAATAAATATTATTTTAGTTTTGATTTTACAGCACGCAGCACATTCATGATTTTACATTAATACAGCCTGCAAGGCAAACGTTCATGTTTCTCTGTTGTGATTTTAATGGTACCAAACTAAGCAAATGTGGTTGTGTGAAACATTTGCGTTTGTGAGTAGTGCACATTTTTGTGTTGCTACAGTCCTACTAATAAAAAATGGCACTTAACATGGAAAAATATATGACATTTAGTTTTAACTGTATGTCATCTCCATGCAGGCATCTTCTGGATGACTGCCTAATAATATACAGAAACAACACTGAAACTAAAAGTTCTGAAAGTATATCTATTTTACACATGACTAAAAAATAAACATTGATCCTATTAATATTATCAAAACGGGACTCACCAAAGCCTTCTGCATGCCTTACATGGGGGGCTTTACCTACATACTGCTCCTATATATATATATATATATATATATATATATATATATATATATATATATATATATATATATATATATATATATATATATATATATATATACTAACTCCATGGCTGCAAAACAATGAGGGTGAGGGGCAATTGACACATTTCAACATTCAGCAGTTCTGCACAATGAGATTTAGCACCCGGACAATAAATGAAGAACACTGAAACTTAGTATTAACACCAAGGAATTGCAATGTGAAACAAGCATGTCTTTCCTTAGTATCTGTCACTCCATATTATGAGCCTGACATTACTATATTTGGATTGCTTTTAGAATATATACTCACCCTGATCTAAAGTCATATACTCATTGTAGTATATAAAATGCTTGAGAGTTTATAATAAAAACTGCAGTGAACATGTACAGGTAATCTGCTAAACACTATTTAAGATAGTGATCTCAAAGTTAAGATGCAAACATACCAGTCCATCTTCAAACTGTATGAGCAGTCTGACAAATTGCATTTTTTTGCATATTACAGTGAAATAAAGTGTACTCACAACCCCCCCCCCCCCACACACACACACTCTGCATACATAATGGCACACTCAGCTATTGACAATAAAAAACACACCAATTCGCCTCTCAGCATGTCTTTTCGATATACAAGAAAAGTGGAGATCTTAGTGAAAATATATGTGAACAAGGGAAGGATATTCAGATTTTGTGCTAGGAACCTAACTACATAAACAAGCAGTGTGAGGAAACAACACTAGCTACTAAACCATTGGACCACTATATAAATCTTTATTAATGCACTTATTAAACTGACACATGGCAATAAAGAAGTACAATACAGCAAACACAATTGGCCAATATAAGATAAATAAAATACATTGCTCAAATGTTAAAGTGCAAACACTATGACATTTAGTGATTACAGGGTTCAGGTGTAAAAGGATCAGTGTAAACTCACTGGACGTACTGCATCTCAAGATGGCTTTTAAGGATCTTTACAGTGCTTCACTCTCACAGCTGCTGTGGTACAGAATCCCATGGGAATGGGATCTGAAAAGAAAAAGAACAAAACCTACAAGTGTTAATCTTCATTGTAGAGACCATCAGGAGGTCCAAGGTAGCTAAACAGAAGTTCCAAGGAGCCTGATAGGGCACAAATACTTGCTTTCGAGAGAAGGTGTCATAGTCATGTTAGAATTTAACTTTCCTGAGAAAAAGAACGTTAAAGCAGGGCAAGTAACTGCCTAGGATGCCTGGATCAATGTTCGATTTCTTGAAAATGGTAAAATAAAAGTCTCTTAAAACAAGATGAAAAAATGAATTCTAGGAGAAGAGTAATCAATCTTGAAATTGAAATGTCAAACAGAATCCAAACAAGATCAAAGAAACTTGGCTGATCCAAGATTAATCCAACAATTACCGGGACACAAACATGAAACTAAATGTCTAAGCTTGGAATAATCTATGTAATCCAACTCGCACAATGTTATGGCTGCTAAGATATTTACTGAATAAAATGTTAATCACAAAAGAGAAGGTGTCATGGTTAATGGAGTCCAGTTAGAATCAAGTAGACATTTCAGAATGAGAAGATGAAATAGCCTTACTCGTGACATGACAAACTGAACTGCACAGCTTGTCTTCCTCTAGGAAGAGCTTGACAGGTTAGTTTCCCACAGCAGGGACTTCCTTGGGCAAACCACATGCCTTCATAAAGAACATGTCTAATAGGTATCTTGCATACTGAAGTCCAGTGCCAGCCTATACTTCTAAAAGTATTTTGACCTCCACCAGCATTTCAGTCTTTGTTCTTGCCTCTCAAGAGAGTTCAGTATCACAACAAGGGTCACACATCCTAATAGATGTAGGCTGTAAATGAAGAAGGATGAATTTATCTAAAGATACAGGCACCTCCATTAGCACAGTTCTTACTTAAAATTCAGTCCTGAAAGAAAAAGATCATTACCAGTAATATTTTTTTAATATTCTTGGACATAACCCACTCAAGATTAGGAAGAGAAATATGGGACAGTTTGAGGTTAAAGTAGAAAAGGTATTGGTTGGTCCATGAGACTGACTCTACCCCATAGTAGGAGATGACTTCACCAAGATGAAGTATGAAGTCCAAGGAATGGATACCTTCTGCTATCCAGAGCAGAAGTTAATGATATTAACAAACACAAAACATATATGGGTATAAAAGACTGCAAACCATGTTAACATGTTCACAGTTGCAAACATTTTACATCACATACATTCTTTCAAGCAATCATCATCAATCCAGCATTACATAAATTGCTCAGTTCCTGCTTTCCCTTAAACCTCACTCCTCCAAAACACTATTCTGCCTGTATTGTTCCCAAAATGTCAATTTTTTCTAGGCAATTTGCTCCTACTCTTTTCTAAAGATTCTACTTCTAGTTCTTGTATTTCTGCTACAATATTCACTACTTCAAACAGAACCAAATTATAGTCAAATGGGTCCCTAGGCAGGGGAATAGACCAGGGTCTACACCCACAGCTATTCGGGTCTAATTTAATTAAATGAAAGCAGAATCCGTCGAATACGAATCCGTCAACACATAAACAGTGAAACGCGATAACGTCGAACACATAAAACCGCAAAATTTAAACATCGAAACCGCAATAGTCGGCCAACCCCACAGCCCGTAACATACTACCTACGCAAACACAACAACAAAAAACACATACATACACTAACCAAAACCCTACTACTAACCCTAAATTAAAGCACCAAAACCCCACTTGTAACCCTACACTAAACCCCACATACACAACTATCTATGCACTACCCTTAACCCCTCCCTAACCCTAAGGTCCGTAACTACCGCACACTTACCCTACAGAACTATACCCACACAAAGTAAATATTCCACACACATACACTTAACAAAACCCTGCACTAAACCTTACATACATTACCTATCTATGCACTTACCTTAACCTGCACCCTAACCCTAAGGTCCGTAACTATCACACACTTACCTTACGGAGCTATACCGCAGACGGGCCAACTATGACAATTCGACATTTCCGATTTTGCTATTTAGTGCGTTTGACGTTTCCACATTTGCTGTTTATGTGTCGATGGATTCATATTCGACGGATTCTGCTTTCGTTTAATTAAAGTAGACCCAGCTATTCTGGTGTCCCATTACTTGTCTCTTCCCCCAAATACCATAGTCACTGCTCAAAACTAGGCAAACTATTTTCTTCTTTCCTTTGAAATGAAGACAGAGGTATGGATTTAATTTAACATTTTTACATTAAATACTCTTTGTTGACCAGGTTAGTTCCACTAGGCTAATAACGTCTTTAAGGGAAGACCCTTGGTGGTATTTATACTACTACAGGAAATCTGGCTAGGGCATTGTGGAAATTCCTCCTACTCTTTTCAATACCGCAGATGGATGTAAAAGATCTCACAACACCTACCATTAACTCAGGCAGATGGGGTCTTGGTTTAGCATCTCATCCAAAGGATAATACACTCAAGAGTACAACCCCCCCCCCTTTAAAGTGCACTACAGTATCAACATTCCATCTACATTGTGTGGGAGAGGAACCCACAGTCTTCTGCACCAAAGGCAAGTATGCTACCTGTTGTACTACTAATATTGCTTTCAAATTCTATAGTACAGATACTAACGGCCATTGGTTAAACAAAACAATTGCACAATGAAAACATACTTAGCATGAGTAACAGTAAACGTTTTTCCCTTGAAGCTTACATTCCTTAAAAATGCACTGAAACTCACATTCCTTGAAAATGCACCCATGCAGTTTTGAATATGTTTTTCCATTAAGCAGTGAAACAAAATGTATGAACCAGTAAAAGACTACCATTTCATTTGAGAGCATGTCAATCAACTTTGATGATTAATGAGGACTCTGATAGTTTGTGTAAAGGATTATGGCTCTTGTCTCCTGTAGCCAAGGTTTGAGCCTGGGCAAGGAAATTAACTAACCTGCCCTAGGGAATATTAGAAAAACACACACACACACCTCTGTGTATGAATGGAATTAGCACCTGCTGAAGGAAGTGTAGTCTCTGGCAGCACTCTGTGCATCCCATAAGGACGGTAGCTCAGCAGCAGTTGTCCCAAGTTCATAGAAGTTTCAATGCATGTTTGAGAAATGTTCATGGAAAAGTTCCAGCATCTGTTTGTATATGAGAATCAAATGATAACCATAACAGGAAGTTCCAATATGTATCTGAGACATAAAATCCCTGTGTTACTGCATGTGTATTGTACTAAAGATGCATGCAAAGACCACAAGCGCAGTGTATGTCCTTAAAGGAGAACTGTAAAATATGTTTTTAATTGTTTAATTAAAAATAAATATTGTGGCAGCCCTCCATCAAGTGGGCCTTAGGCAACTTCCTGGGTTGCTTAGTGCTGGATCCACCTTTGACTTCAAATACAGTTGGTTTAGACTTTGATTTCCATCTTCTAGTAATTGCTTTTTTGGCAGCCACCAGAATTAAAAACTAAGAAAGTCTTACTATGTCTATGCAATTCACATACTGTATTCCACCTTAAAATAATTTTCTTAGTTACATCAACATGCTAACCTAATATTTCTGACACAGTACTCTGTAGGAAAGTTTTAAAGTCTGCCAACTCATTGCATTCCCAAAATATATATTCCCATAACAGCAAAACAACCAGAAAACCAGCCACCAAACTCAAAACTTGCTAAAGAATATGTTTAATACCAAAAGTAGGTTAAAAACATCCACAGTAAATTTAGCGCTTTCGTCTGTAACACTAAGACATCATTAAAACTACGAATGTACTGCTTGTGAAAGCCATTTTAAAACTTAAGTGCAGAAGACACACCTCTCATGTAAACCAATCACAACATGTTGTAGCTGAAATCAATGTGAAACTGAAAAAATAAAGTAACGACACTAAAAATAAGTCAAAATGTTTAAAACCAGAACCAAAACACATAAATACAAAACTAGGCAAAAAATAACTAAACAAAAAATGATGAAACACAAAATCATATTCTGCTGGCTCTCCATTTTAGTTCACTACTGGTAGAAATACTGTAATTTAAACCAGGAAAGTTGGTAGTATCCAGCTTAAGCTGCCATATCATTTCCTGGTGAATCAATTTGTTCTGCCAGTCCTGTACATAAAGGGAATTTGGTATTTGTTCAAGAACTAGAAATGTAAACTTGGTGATCCACATGTAGCCAGGTAAATAACTCTTTGAGAAAAGCAATTGTAAGCTCCATAATGCATAGAAGAATCAAATCTACTTAAAAGGGTGCCATTGTAACAAGTGTTTATGTAAGGTCACTGATGACAATGCCCACATTTCCTGGTAGATAAAAATCCCTTATGATGATCAATAAGTTTTTCAAGAAGGGATTTTCTGTTAGATTTATTTTTATAGGTAAAAGATGGTGGTATAGAAAAAGCTCTTTGATGCATGAAATAAAAAAAAGAGTTATTTACTTGGCTACTTGTGCATCTTGTCCTGCTTTCTATGTGGGAAAAACTAAGAACACTTCAAACAACCGTATCTATCAACATGTTTACAGTATCCAACATAAGGACAGTAAAAGTGCACTGGACAGACATTCCATTGTTTGTGAAAAATTCACCAAGTTTACACTTCTAGTTCTTAAACAAATACAAAATTCCCCTTATGTAGGGGGACTGGCAGAACAAACTGCTTCACCGGGAAATAACATGGCATCTTAAGCTGGATGCTACCAACTTTCCTGGTTTAAATTACAGTATTTCTATCAGCAGTGAACTAAAAAGGAGAGCCAGCAGAATATTATTTTGTGTTTCATCAAATATTTTTTGTTTAGTTATTTTTTGCCTAGTTTGTATTTATGTGTTTTGGTTCAGGTTTTAAAAGTTTTGACTTATTTTTAGTATTGTTACTTTATTTTTTCTGTTTCACACTGATCTCTGCTACAATATGTTGCAAATGGTTTACATGAGTGGTGTGTCTTCTGCACTTAAGTTTTAAAATGGCTTCCATAAGCATTACATTCATAGTTCTGATGATGTCTTAGTGTTACAGACAAAAGCACTAAACTGTGGCTGTTTTTAACCTACGTGTGGTATTAAACATATTCTTTGACAACTTTTGAGTTTGATGGCTGATTTGCAGGTTGTTTTGCTGTTATTAGCTACTGTTTTCTTCCAGTACCAGAGCTGCACTTTTGTTTCTTCCTTTAAAATATATATTCCTAGTTACCTCTTTCTTCCCCATCACGCCTCCAACATTTCACATCTACCTGAAGAAAAATTATTTGGAGTATGCTTGTGGTACAAACAAACCTATGCAAATACCTCCAAACAAAATCCCCAAATTTCTAGAATTTGTGGCATACTTGGGAGTCATGCATATTTCTTTCCATTGCGTCCTTCTATATTGTGTGCCCAGTGTGTCTTTCCAATTTTATCTAACCTCCTCTGATTGATTCTTATAATTATTGTGAGATATGTTATATGCTCTACTAATTATCCCTTTTTAACAGCAGCCTCTGTTCTAGATAATAAATAAATAAATATTGTACTTTATGGACAAACAACCTGTCATCACTAACTAAATGGCTAGCATGTATAAGCTGTCCCCTAAAATTATTCAGTTTCATAAATTTAGAATGGTGACTGTGAAAATGTAAATAGTTGTTTCTAAATGCAGCCTTCCTAGAAACAGAACTAGTGAATTTGTATTCTGTTAAATTCATCGTAACTGCCACTTCCAAAAAATTCAACTCAATACCTTTCCCAATCAATGCAAACCCTAGTCAACCCATACTATCATTCACTTGGGTCAAAAATTCACTAAGTAATTCTTCAGTTCCTGTCCAAATGAAAAATAAATCATCTGTGTATCTTTTATGCAGACTAACATATTGAAAGAGTGATACACTAGTTAGTATAGTGGTTTCCCACCAGCAGAGAACAAGGCTAGCAAAAGCAGGGGCACTTTGGCACCCATAACAATACCTGTTTTTTGCTGGCAAATGTTATGATTAAATTCAAAAAAGTTGTTTTTAAGAACAATTTCTAGTAGCTGACTAATAACTTTGATAGATATTGTGTCTAGCTGGCAAAATTGATCAATATATGCCTCAACAAACTTAACATCTTCCTGCTGTTTAATATTGGTGTATAAAAAACTGATATCGATGGTCACCATCATAGTTTCCTGCCTACAAAAAACATATTTCCTTAAACAGTCTAAAAAGCTCAGAAATCCTTTAAATAGAATTGGCATTTTTGTACCCATGGTTCATAGGTTCATAGGTAGTTACTAGGCTATTGGCCCTAGGGGCTATATAAGCCTAGCCAAAACGGTACCCTAGCTTTCGCCACCCAAGAAAATTATTTTCTTGTGCCCCTATCAAGCAGAGCCACAGAAGTGATCCCTGGGGAGAATTTCCTATTTCCCATCCAATCATCAAGATTTTTCTTAAAGAGTGCTAATGAGGAGCTCTGTTTGACATAGATATGTAGCCTGTTCCAGAGTATGGGAAGTCTCTGGGACAGGAATCTATCTCTCCAGCATGTTCTGTGTATTGTGGTGACAAGGTTTAGGTCCCTAGCGTGTGTAGCTCGGAGGGATTAGGATTTCTTTACGCGGAGCATGTCCAACAGCCCTGGGTTTGACATAGCTTTGTATGTTAGGCAGAGATCGCCTCTGAGAAGGCGATATGTGACGGAGTAAAGCTGGAGTTTTTTGAGACGGTTTGTGTAGGGCATCTATTTGAGGGCAGTAATCCTCTTTGTGAGGTATTTCTGCGGCCTTTCCAGTTGTTGTAGATGTCTTGTGAGGTACATACCAAAAGGGGCATTGTACTCTATAATAGGTCTAATGAGTGATGAGTAGAGGGGAACAATGACCTCTTTTTTTCTGGATGAGAAACCTTTTGTGATGAGGTGTGCCACGCAGAAGGATTTCCTGACCACTGCGGCAATGTGATTATCAAAGGAGAGACTACTGTCCACCTGTGCCCCAAGGTCTCTTAACACACTTTCAGTGTTAAGTAGACTACCGCCTATGTGGTAGTTCATGGGTACAGAGTTTTTACCAAAGGGGATGACAATGCACTTTTTGTCATTGAGCTTGATGCCATGGCTTTGGCACCAGGCATCTTTCTCAGTGAGGCCCTTTTGTAGGATGTCCATATCATTAGGCATTTCGATTATGGCTCCTAGTTTGCAGTCATCTGCGAACTTAGTTAGCCAAAGACCTTCTGTGTTAGCCTGTACTTCAGAGAAGTAGATACCAAACAGGAGAGGACCCAGGACTAAAACCTGTGGTACTCCACTTGTCACTAGTCTGAAGTCGGATTTGGAGTCTTCTACTTTCACAGTGTGGGTTCTCTCAGTAAGCCAGTTGGCAACCCATCTTGTGACAGGGATTTATACGTAGTTAGTTAGTTTATTTCCAGAGTGGGGGATGGTGGTGAAAGCCTTGGCGAGATCTAGATAGGCTGTGTGAACCACCTTACCCTCATCTATGGCTTTGGTGACTGCTTCAAAGAAGTGTATCAGGCTTAGGAGACATGATCTGCCTTTTACAAACCCGAACTATGTGGGCTCCAGAGTTTGGAGATTACCAATGTCTTTGTTTATGAGTTCTATGATGATAAGTTCCATAGCCTTGCAGACCAGGCTCATTACGCTAATTGAGTGGTAGTTCCCGGGGTTTGTCATGGCTCCCCTTTTGTGGAGTGGGATAACCAACGTGGTGTGCCATTCAATGGGCAAAAAGCCTGAGGTGAGGCTATAATTGAACATGGTACTTAGGTGGGGTGCCAGTTCATTCGGTAGATTGTGTAGAATGCAGCCTGGGATGTTGTCAGGTCCCATGGATGCTGTGTTCTTGGCTTTGGAGAGTGAGGTTTTTACCTGTGCAGCCATGATTATAGGAACTCTGCCATTCTTCCGGTATAGAGATGGGCCCTTTAAGGGGTGAGAGGGGGGGGGTAAAGTTAGCACTGAACCTATCTGCCAAGATGTTGGAAATAGCAGTTGGCTCTGTATTTTTAGTGCCATTGTGCTGTAACTCAGAGCAGATCTGCGTATTGCCATTGAGATTCTTGACATAGCTATAGAATGCTTTGTGGTTGTCTTTATAATCAGTGGCGATTTTGTTTTCATAACTAGTTTTGGAGGATTTTATGAGGGATCTCAGCTTCTTACTGAGGCTGACCAGGGAGTTCCTCCAATCATGGGATTTTACTCTTTTTTGCAACAGTTTCTTTCTTCTGTTGTAGAGTCTTTTTATGGCAGAAGACTACCAGATTGGATTCCTTTTTTTTTTTAGAGGATAGCATCTTGGTTCTGTTAGGGATAGCATGATCCATGCACTCATGTAACCCATCAAGGTAAGTAGAAACAGTAACTGTTTTATGTTTGGGGCAAGAAACTATTGGTCTAAAAGGAGGCTGTATTAAATCTTTGTGGTTTCGGGAATATCGAAAATCTTCCCAAGTTCTGGTTCATCCACAGACAAAAAATCAAAGGTCCTGAACAAATAATGACAATAGAAACTCAGTTTAATAACATGAGCTTGTGTATAATAACACTACTGTTTTAACTTGTCATAAATAACATACACTATATTGAACATCAAGGGGAAGCATGATGATCTCATATAAGTAAATGTGCACAACAAGTCATATTATTGCTTTAACTTGAATTGTGGTTTTGTAACCCATCTTGACCACACATAATACTTAAGCTGTTACCAAGGTAACTGACATGACATTAATCTGACAAAGTTGTTTACGTGAAACAATAGATGCCTGAACTAGGAATATCATAAAATGTAACAATCACATTCAGAACAAATAGTATTAAATTGACAATAATCACTCAGCTTAACCTTTGCTGATTATACAAAATTGAATGTTGCAATTTAAATCTAAAAACTTTCAGTATATGCCATAAAATGGCAATTTATGAATATGGAAAGGGAACTTGGAATCATTAATCACAATAAGTGAATTTGTTGTTTTTAACCTATAATTTCACTTGTTTTATAATAAGAAATGATAGATATGAAAATCATTATGTGTAGGAAATGGGGGGAAGAGAGATGCACTGATAATTAAAATGCACCAACTTTTATCAATGTTCACATAAAACAAACTTGATGCTTTAAGTAAGTTAGCAACAAACAAAGTGATTACTTAAATGCTGGCAAATAATGAAATATAACTTGTGATATATCCAGTAAAATACATTGTATTATAAACATTAGGTATAAATATTACTATCATCTATTTATATTAAGTAATACATTTTGAAAGACTTCATCAATAAGGGTGAATATGTTAAATAACTGTGTGCTATAATCATTTATTGAGGTTTTATATATGATACATCCTACTTTACTATGATTGAATTGCTTGTCATCTACCTTTCATGTAAATATTAATTGCTTATACAATAAGTAGACATTTATATTGTGTTAGAATTCTGTCTAATCTACAATAGTACTATATCTGTTCAAAATAATATAAATATTGCTTATTCCTATTACAAATATTCTCCATATAATTCAATTTATGGATCTCAGACGTTCTGTATTGTCAAGGTATGAGTGATAATATGATGGACTTAGGTTTAGCCATCAGATTAGGAATGATTTTCATTCCATGGCTAGTGTGGATCTTAGTTTTGTTAACATTTATTAAATTAAATTTATTATCTCACAAAAGCATTTTAGTATGCCTAACCAAAACATTACTTTATTGGTAAACACTCAAAGTAAAAACTGATAATTTCCTTTAAAAGCTCAAACAAATACTTTATAATTATCAGAGGAAAATGTTTAATAGTTACAATAAAACAAAAAATGCATAGTCTAAATAACCTAAGATGGACTTAACTTTATTATATTTAAATACTGATGGCTTAAACAATCCTAGTAAGAGATCAAATCTACTGAAATATTTAAAACTGAGCAAAGCACAAATTTTCTTCCTTCAAGAAACTCATTTCAAAATAAATGACAATTACAAATGGAATCCTAAGGAATATATGATATTGGCACAATCCACTTATAAGAGAAAGACAAAAGGGGTAACAATTTTATGGGAAAAAAAATGTCATTAACCCAGAAATAATTTATAAGTATGAAGATAAAGAAGGCCTTATGGCATTAGTAATAGTTAAATATAATAACAGAATATGGACCCTAGCCAACCTATACCAGTTTCCAGGCATTGGAACAGGAAATGTTAAAAACACTCGGATTTCATGTCCAGTAATTATAAAGGCAACTTAAAATTAAGAGGAGATTTTAACTGTATATTTGATATTTCTGAAACCACAAATAAAAGACCATTGTGTACATCTGCTGTATCAAAAGCTTTAAACAAGTGGGTAAAATCATTTCATCTTGTAGATACTTTCAAATTTAAAGAAGATAAATATTTGTTGTTTTCCCATCACAATCACAGATTTGGTACTCAAACTAGAATAGATAAAATATTTGCTGCCCATGACTTACACTCTAAAATTATTAATTTCTCAATCACTCCCTACCCCTTTTCAGACCATAATTCATTGATACTAAAACTTCGAAATGGGTACAAACCATTAATCTTTAACTCCAGATTTCCAGCATATATAACTAAAATTAAAGAGTTCAAACCCTGGTTATTATCTGAATTACAATTCTTAGATATTAATTACACCACAGAGATAAATAAAATAATGACATGGGACTCATTAAAAGCTTACATATATGGTAAAACCCTTACTTGGTATAAAAACATCAGAGAATGGGATTCTGAATTATTAGATCTATAACCCAAACTGTTGTAAGTAAAAGCTAAACAAAATCAAAAGCATTTGGAGATGAAAAAGAAAGTAGAAGTATTAAACAATAAATACAATTAAATTCTAACACATAAAACTAGTTTAGCTTTAGAAAAACTAAAAATTAATACCTTGGCCACTTCTCCCAAATATCTACATAATTTATCCACAAGAATCAAAATACAATCAAAAGCTAATAACATTAAAAGTATCTTCCATGAAAAGAAAGGGAAAAATGTCTCAGATATAGGTGATATTCTTGATGCCTATAGAAATCACTATATGGAGCATTTCCAAAAAGAAAATATACATATTGATTAATTAAATCTAGATGAAAAATGTTCTAATATAAAAAATACCAGAAAATTTAAAACTAGACCTGCAAGCACCCATATCCTACAAAGAAATGACAGATACAATAAAAGAGGGTAAAACTAATAAAGCTCCAGGTATAGATGGCATCATTATGGAAATATACAAACTTTTTCCTTCAAAGATATTATCCCTCTTCCATAAAACTCTATGAGAAATTTAGTCACAAGCTTTAATAACACCCTCTTGGAGATATTCCTTAATCACACCAATCCTAAAGGAAAATAAATCCCCAAACCTCTGTACCTCAAATAGACCTATATCATTATTAAATAATGACTATAACATATTTATGACAATATTAACTAACAGAATGAAAATCCCACTATCCAAAACAATAAATAATGATCAAACTGGATTTATATATCATAGACACACACATGACAATATTAAAAGGATAATTTCTCTTATAGATTATGTTAATAAAGAAAATAAAGAAACACTCATAATTGGCTTAGATATAGAGAAAGCCTTTGATTCCCTAAATTGGGACTACTTATTCAAAATCCTAATGCTATTTGAATGTCCTGCATCCTTTGTTCATCTCCTAAAGAATATATATACAAATAATTTAGTGTATGTCAAGTTAGGTCCTTCTACCTCTGAATCTATACATATAACAAAAGGCACTAAACGGGTTCTATTTGCTCTGGCTATTGAAATATTGGCAGATTCAATTCATAACAATATAAAAATCAAAGGAATAGATGTTTATGAATAATACAATTCTAAAGTAATGCTATTCACTGATGACATATTACTAGCATTATCTAATACAAAAGAGACATTAGAAGAATTAGATATATTAATTGACAAATTTCACATGACTTCAGGACTCTATTTCAATAAATCAAAATCAATTTTTTTATTTTTAAATAAAAAAAAGAACTGCAGACTAAGAGGGATCATACCATAGCGAAACAGGAATCTACCTTAAAATATCTAGGAATTGTGTTATACAAGGATAATAATGAATTAGTCTAAAAAAACTACAATAATATCATCAATGCAATTACAATCTCTGTGGAAAAATGGAACAAAATAATATTAACATTTGAAGATAGACTACAGTTAATAAAAATTGTTTTACTGCCCAAGATCCTATATATAGCCTTGGCAATGCAACTGCTACCAGAAAAGAATATACTTAAAGAAATAAATTCATGCCTAATAAATTTTTTGTAGTTTCCCAAAAGAAACAGAATAGCTTTAATACATCATATCAGATCATGGAAACAGGGAGGATTAAACTTTCCTGATATAGAAACATATATAAAAGCATCACTATCTAAAACAATCTCAGATTGGATAAGTCAAAATTACTCTACAAATTTTAAAGAATTTCTAACTGTAATATTAATAAATGAATTTGATTTATAAAAAAAATTCATATAGATAAAAACAATTTGCCATTGCACATATTATGTATTAGTATGCAATATAACATAACTAAACCCACTAAAATTTGTATGGTTAATTATTACATTGACTCATTTAGGAAAATTATTAATGCAAATATAGATTTACAAATCTGGTTTGATCTTTTAACACCATTTATAGTCACAAAGAACTTTCCACATAAAATATATAGAGAAATGATTAATTCCTGGGAGCAGAAAGAATTTGTTTATTGACTCCAATGTATCAAAGAACTAAAAGTTTTAGATATGCAAGAAATAAAAACAACATACAAAATTCCACAACAGGACTGGCTAACTTTACAGAGTATTATGTCATATTCACAAGATTTAAGTAGAATAATTAACAATTCTTCATTTAAAGAAATACCTAAATTTATGAAATACATATATGAAATCATATATAATGACTTTGACATGAGAAACAGTATTTCAAGATTTTACAAAATATTGATAAACTATAAAACAACACCCAAAACCTCATATCGGAAATATATAACAAAATGACACTCAACTGAAAATATTAAAACAAATATCTTATTATTTATAAAATATACATCCTTTACACAATACTGGAAAGTTTTTAATTGGAAATGCTTGCACAGAGCATTCTTAACCTCAGACAGAATCAGTAAAATTAGTTCTTCCACAAAAGGAATATGTTGGAGAAGTGAGCAAGTACACAATGCAGATTGGAACCACATTTTCTTTGATTGTGTTAAAATTAAGCCATTTTGGAATGGTATTAATAACTTTCTACAAGCTTTATTTAATGAATCATTTTGTTTAACTAAAGCTGTTGTATTATTAAATGTGAACGAAGGTCCTCATTTGAATACGTCAAACCTACATCTAGTATGGACTATACTTGCAATTCCAAACACAATACCAACTCTGAAAGACTTCTACAGCCTACTGAAGACCACACCATTATTGGAAATTAAAATTAAAGAACGAATAATTTATCCAAAGCCATTTATCAACAACCCTTGGGGAAAAGTCTTACTGTTGATTGACACTATACAATAATTAATCAGACACTCTGATAATGGATTAGACATACTTATAAAGTAACTGTATACATTAAGATCTGTTATAGTATCAGGCTAATGTACATAGTGTACACAGTTATTTAAGATGTTATGTATAAATACTATGGAATTCAAATGTATTTGAAAAATAAAAAAAAATTTGAAAAAAAAAATCAAAAGTCTTGATATCTAAAAAGCCACGATTAAATAGGTTAACAAAGTAAGGTAAACTCTTTTGTAGTTGGCTATTAAAAAACCTTTAATAACTTTGCGATAACTACTACCTTTTAATATCTTGAGCACATCATTTGTATACCTTGTTTGATCCATGACCGCCATCCCACACCCTTTGCCAGCCTTCATAAACCAAACATGTTTTGCCTTAATTAGTTGTTTTAAGGCTTGATTGTCATCATAAGTTAAATTATAACTTTTAACATTAGACTTTCCTCTAAATAGTTTATTAAAATCATTTTCACATGTTTCAGAAAGACCTGCAAAGTACTGTGTAAGGGGGATTAAAACAACTGGGTTTTTTAATACCAACATTTGTTTCAATGTTAACGTCATGCAAAATATATTTCAAACTGAGTTTATGCATAAAGAGTTTGAAGTCCACAATAAGTTCAGTATAATAATTTCTTCTACTAGGAATAAAAGAAAATCCTTTAGAAAGAACACTGAACTGCCACCAAAAAGTGACATCCCCTTACTATACTGGGTCAGTAACTAAGGAACATCAATCCTCACTACTGACTCCACTGTGAGACCATCACTTAAACATGAGTATTATTTCACAGTTTCACCTAAGACCATGAACACACTTAATAACCTGGAACTAGACTGTATACTTCTGTCTACCAATAATGTAACTCCTTATTACACACTCCAGAGGAATGTGTCCCAGCTTAAGACCTCTGATACACTCACACTTAAATAAATTGAATCTCACACATCCAAAAACTTCTGGGAAAGCTTGACATAGATTTCCAGCCATGTCCCTTCCCCCAAATCATAAATTGCTGCCACCAATCAGAGCCTCTACATGCCCTTTCAAAGGGGTGTCCAATTATTAATATTAGATATCAAAACAAATTAGTGTATGACTTAAAGCAACCAGGCTTTCAGAGTGGCCTAGGAATTATCAAAGCAGTTATAAGCACTCTCAAATCACTAAAGAATACACTGATTGACCAGCCACAATGTAAGATAATAAAAATATTTAATAATGAGCAAATGATTAAAATTGTAAAACAGTAATTTCAATAAACAAAACAGAATTCAATCACCAAGAAAATGAAATGAATACTGAAGGATAGAAATCCAACATTAAAAAAACTCTGACTAATTAGGTATACTTTCCTATCTAACTGAAGAACACTGTCGCTGATATAACTAATTATTACAACAGAGCAAAGACAGGCTTGTATTTCTTGGTGAGTTATTTGGGCATCACCTATTCCACTGCTCAGTACAAAAACACAAGTCAGATCAACTGAAGTCAACTGTGAATTGAACTGAGCAACTGTTTAAACTGTCTTCAGCAGGCTCTTTTATAAGCTAGGTTAACTGTCCAAACTGTTCCAGTTCTTATTTTCATTTCATTCTTTGAAAATCAATAAACAGTTGTTTTTTAAAGATCCTTTCTGTCTTCTGATGAAGTTCCAAGTTAATAAAGTTCTGGGACGAAAGCACCAATTATAGCCTCTGTTTTTTTACCAAGTTTTGTGGCTCCTTTTGGTTCTTGTGGTACTTCTGAGGCTTGCTAACCAAGATCTGGTAGCTTGCAATTTTGTTATAGCTTGGTATCAGTTTGTTTAGTTCTTTAGTTTATTTCACTTTTTCTTGTAAAGCTAAATTTCGCAAATGTGAGTGATGCTTTGTAGTCTTGCATTTATTCACTAATTTCAGTGCTGGCTGTTTTCTTGTTCATCTCCATCTCCCAACCCCAGACGCCAGTTCAGGTCCAAGGTACTTGTGATTCTTCTACTCAAAGCCTGTGCTTTTTTTTTGTCTCTCAAGCATTTTCCTCTGGAACACTGGAAATGTTTCACTGGCAAAGTGTCTCTATGAGTCTTAATATCACAAGAATGAGTAGAAGCATGCACTTCTGTTTGATGGCTCACCCCTCATTGGACAAACTTTTATATTTTCCCCTTACTCTGTTTTACAACAAAAAATTACGTTGATCCTCTAGGAAAAATATTTTGATGACAGCTGGATACTGCAGTTTGAATCTTACACCTGTCTCTCAATATTCCCTTATTGCTTGGATAAATTTGCCCCTCTTCTGTCTGGTGTATAGTGAATAATCATTTTCCACAGTTTTGACAGGATCAACTCTTTCTGCTGCTGTGATTGTGCGTTTGTTAATACAGGTCTTGGCTGCTTTTTCATTGAAGGTTTGGAGCATACACATACTGTGCCCCTTCAATTAACAAATCCTATGGAATACCAGTCCAGTTACTTATTCATAATATAGTCTGCTTCTTCTGGTTTCTCTGGTACAGCAGAAAATCTCAGGTTTTCTCTGCATGTTCTGTCTAACTTTACCATTTTTGAAACCGCTCTTCTTGAGCAGTCTCACACTCAGACAGCTCTTTCCTCACTTCAGCCACTGATTTTTGCACTTTTATCAGTGCATCTGAATAGCTGTTTAAAGCTTCTTCAATTTTTTCCAGCCTTTTGTTGTTTGAGTTGATATACTCCTTCAGTGTTTCATTTATTTTAATCTGTTCTGAGAACACTTAACTTATTTTTCCTTTAAATTACTGGAGTAAATCTCTGGAACCAAAGCTGGTGCGCTTGAACTGCTTTTTGATGACCAGCTGTAGAATTCTTCCCAGTCAGTGTTTTCTCTTCACCTTTTCTAGATGATTTTCTTTTAGGCTCTCTAAGTTTCTTCTTTGATGGCATCCAGGCATGTACTTACTAGCCAGTAACTCAATTTTACTAAACCAGGCAGAATTACTGTTCTTTATCTATCATTTTTTTTCATACTGGGAGAGCTGAAATTAAGCTACTGACCTGTGTGCAGCTGTCTTGAAAAAAAAAAACACAAAACACTTCCTGACACAATTCAACTCCTTAACAACAACCACGAAGAAAGAGACATGCATCCATAAGCCTATATACTGAAACCACCACTAAAATGAACATTTGTATATATATATATATATATATATATATATATATATATATATATATATATATTTCTGTATTTCTTATACTATGCCAACTAAATACAGATATTTAGTAGCTATTTAACTGAAGTCATAGTCATACACTCATTAATTTCATAAGCTGGTATGCAGTAGAGCTTTGCAAAATGTCATATTGTAATGGAAATAAAGCTTTAATGGACATCATGAGATAGAAACAATAAAATATGTATTATATCCTGACAGCTGACTGTTGGCCGGCATATATCTGTCAGCTAGGGATGATGAAAAGGCTCTAGAAATTGGATTGGTTGTGGGCTTCTGAATGGTAGGAAGATCCAAGGATCAGTACTGCAACAAAGACTATGACAAACATATAATAAAATATGAATTTTGAAGATACCCACTCCCAGCAGTTTGAAAATTAATTTAAATTATAAAATTTAACAGAAAAATAATTTAACATTGTAGTGACTGTGGACTCTTTGTCAAACGGAATGAATACAAAACATACTAATGGTGCTGGTCCTCTTAATTGCCAGCAGGTATACATGTGGTGTAAGTGCATGCAGACTGCAATGATATAAAGTTCCATCCACATATAGAAAGAGAAAGAGAGACAGAAAGAGGGCTAGAACTTGCTATCAAAACATCTGAGGAATTCACATTACAGATTCCTAAAATGCATGACATATCACAATAAATGACAGCATCACTTCTGCTGCATGATTGTATACTCATCTCCATGCCTTTACTGCAGAAGCTGAAATACCTTTGGGGCTGACTGAGCTTACACACATATTATCATTACTAACTACAGTGTGTCACCACATTGCTTGGTCTATGTTGCATAGGCAATGATCGCATGGTAAGACAAAAGGATTCAAGGTCTGTAACAATACATTGAGAAAGGATCTACTGTTGACATGTATGTTTGCCATATGTACACTTGCTTCCTGTTTGAACTGGTAAAAAAATAAGCAGCAGTACCAAAGACAGTAAACTTTACGGTAAATCTGATGCAGCATTATTTATTTTAAATGGACTCAGTCATCACTGCTCACATTGTAGTAATGGCACAAAAATGGATGTCTGCTAAACTGTATCATGCTATGCATGTCATCTGTGTCTCCACAGACACACACACACACACACACACACACACACACACACACACACACACACACACACACACAAAATATAATGTTCTACAGGAGCTATATTCATGTGTTAGAATGTGACACACAGTCAACTGCACACATGGCAACCTACCTGGTGAGCAGCATGGTGTAGAAAGGCAATGGCATCTTTGGCATGTGCTGGCATAGTGTCCAGGAGCTGCTCATGTATGCAGCTGCCATTTAACTGACAGATGCTGGTGATGTCCTCTGGACTACTGGAAGGTCCATGTGGATAGACTGCACAATGTTGCTCCATCCTTGTATCCAAGAACTGTCCACATAGTTCCAAACCAGATACTCCTGATGGTGATTGATATTCTCACTCCAACTATCTAATCAATAACAAAGGGGCTGTTGAATGGATATGAACTTTCTGACTGTCTCAGTTACTGGCTTGGTGGATATGGGCATCCTGAGGCAATGCAGAAATTGCCTCATGTTTACTGATAACCAGTTAATTCTCAAACAAACTGATATGGTATGTGAGAGATGTATTTACACAATGTCACTGGAGGAAGAGCTGTCACATAAAAGTATTCCTAATGTCATTAAGGTTGTCAGTAGTACACACACTGCACCCATCACACCAAATTCAAAGCAGACATACAGACCTGCATATGCTGAGGCACTTACATGTAACCTTCCTAAACCATAAAGACCTCCTAGATGAAGTGCACATAACAAATACCCTCAGCAGCCCCAAAGGTGCTCTTTCAAAACAACACCCACATCAACACATAAAGCTACATCTCATGGAACTGCTACCTCTATGCGCATAAGGTAAGTCACCACACAATCCAACATTATAGTCATTGGAGACTCCATCGTGAGACACACTGATGCCCCTCTCATCAGGATGAATAAGGAGAAAGTTAAGGTCAGTTGCTTATCAGGGGCTATGATCCATCATGTTACGCATGCAGTCAGGTCATTGGGCCACAATTAGCAATATGACTCAGTCATAGTCCATGTGGGAGTAAATGACTTGAAACGTACTGGGACTATATGAAGAGAGACATCATGAAGATCTCGGAATATGTGTCTCAGATTGGTATAAGCCTAGCCTTGAGCAGCATTTTACCTTCTCCAAGGATGATGCCATAACATGAACAAAAGATGAACAAATTTAATAATTGCTTAGTTTCTGGTGTTATTCTAAGGGAGTGTAAAATTTGTCAGCATGGAAGGAAATGGTCAACAGACTACGCTGCTTTAACAGGAATGGTCTGCCCCTCTCCCCTCTAAACTTTCAAATATTAGCTAAAACATTGTCTTCCCCCATAGTGCCTTTTTTAGGCAATGCCAAACTGAAAGTACTTCCGACTTAGCAAATCAAAACCAAGAAAAGCTAAAGGTATTAATGCTCAATGCTAGGGGTCTAAACAAAAAACTCCATTCCCTAGAAGCTCTCTTTACCCTAGAGAATGCTGATGTCTGTGTGGTCACTGAGACATGGTTTAAAGATGGGGAGCGCACACCAACAGTGCAAGGTTATAATGCCTTCCACACATTTAGGCCAGCTACTTCACAGGCAGAGACTAAAGGTGGAGGTGTCTCTATTTACATCAAAAATAAATATATATCTGATGTTGTTAATTTTCATTCATTCCTTACTGATGGGTGTCAGTTCCGACCTCGGAACTAAGTTAGCTTTATACCAAGCTCACGCTAGCCAAAAACTCTCAAGCTAAGCTTTACCCATAATGCCCTTCTCCCAGATACCTTAGATCTCGTTTGCCACATTGCTAAAAAGCCATGTCAAGCCAGCTCTCGACTAAGCCTAGGTAATTAAATACATTTTTCTAACTTTCTGAAAATCTTTTTCAACTTTCTTGTTAGTTTCTAGTTTACCCTCTTTCTTGGCAAGCCCTTTTTACTTCCTTTACTGCTCTTTGTTACCTTTTTCTGAGGTATTTCTTCTCATACTATTGTTGGTATCTCCTCTCCCTTACCATTGTGGTAATTTTCTTTATTACCAATGTTGGTATTTCCCTCCTTCCTCTCTTTCTCCATTTAAAAAAAAAATCTTTCTCTATCCTACATTTCTGTAGTCATGTCAGAAAAGAAGGGAGCATCTGGCTTCAAACAATGTGACCAGTGTGGCCGAAAAATGCCGAATTCTGATTTCCACACTACTTGTGTGTATTGTCTGAATGTACCTCATTTATCTGTCCAGCCTCCCTGTGATATTTGTCATGGATTCAGTTCCAGAACTCTCAATGAGAGACGAAAAAAACTTATTTTGAAAGGCCTTCTTAAAATGCCTTTTTCAGAGGCTGTCTATGTGCCTGAGGGTTCATCCCCTCCAAGCAAATCTCATAAAAAGAGATCACACTTGGTTCCATCTTCACCCAGTGAAAAATCAAAGGAACCAAAGTTTAAACATTTAAAAGTGACTACTGCATCAAAAATGACTGCTATGGTACCTGCTACAGTACCATTTACTAAAGTTGTGCCATCGGCACTGATTACCATTTCAGCACCAAGTACTATGGCACCGACAATGCATCTCCAAATTTTGCCTCCCTTGGTGCCGTGCAGTGATTTAACTTTGGTACTGACCACGTCACCGACTACAGCATTTTCTAGCCCAGAAAAATTGACCTCGCTTACTTAAGCCTCCACCGAGACTTCAGTGCCGTTGGAGCCTTGGACCCAATATTCTCCGAAGGTGGATCCCTTTCTGGGGCAACAGTTTATCCACTTCCTAGAATGGCATCACTCCTCCTTGGGAATATCCACTAAATCAACCAAGAGCCTCTCGGAACTTGACTTGGTGCATCTTGTTGACCAGTTGCTTACAGCTAGAAGGATTACTACTCCATCCAAAACCCCTCCTCCCATTGAGAGTTCGGGGTACTTCTCCAAGGACTCCAACTTACTCTACTCCTTTGACCTTGGAGCAGGCATTGAAGACCCTGGAATCGACATCTATTTCAGTACACATGACTACGGTCCCAATGGTGGATTTCACCGTGGTGTTGGAGCCATCCCTTTGGCCTTTGGTTCAGTCTGAACTGAGGATTTCTCAAGATCGTGGTTGGACTGTAACTTCTCTGGTTCTGGGAGCAGTTCTGATTTTTTTCTACAGCGCCATCCTCAGTGCTTCTAGCATTGCAGGCATTTCGCTCTGTCCTTCCATCTGGAACAATTGCCATTCAATCAGACAACATGGTAGTTGTCTGGTATATCCACAAACAAGGGGGAACCAAGTCCTACCCGTTATATCGACAGTCCATGACAGTGTGGCACTGGGCGATAGCTTACAACTACTTTCTGATCACAACTCACATTCCCAGGGATTCCAACGTGATTGCAGACAAATTGAGCAGATGTAGCCTTCTGCCTCATGAGTGGTCCCTCAACTTAACCATAACGGTGAAAATCTTCAGACATTGGGGCCAGCCTTGCTGCGATCTTTTCGCCTCCCCAACAAACTACAAGTGCAGAAACTATTTTGCCCAGATCCCCCTGCAGGGGAAGTCCCCGAGGGATGCTCTGATTCATGATTGGCCCACGGGACTTCTATACACTTATCCCCCTCTTCCCCTAATCCCAAAAATTCTGAAGAAAGCCCTCCAGTTGAAAACCAAAGTGATCCTCATTGCACCCTATTGGCCCCACCAAGTATGGTTCCCCTTTCTTTGGTCTCATCTGTTAGACAAACCATGGATCCCGGATCCAACTCCAGATCTGATCTCTCACCCCAAGGGTTGATTCACCCAAACATAACTAATCTCAAGCTGACAACTTGGCTTCTCCACTTCCAGTAATTGCCAGGCAGAATAATCTTTCTTCCTAGTCCATGACATTATACTGGCTTGGCATAAACTATCCACCAGAAAATTTTACCGTAGTAAGTGGAAAAGATTCTTAATATGGTCCGAGCAAAGAAAACTTGACCCTTATTCAGCTCCAGTTAATAAGTTTTGGATTATTTGTCAAATTTCTTCCAAGCAGGAGCTGCAACATCAACCATCCGTGTCCATTTAGCTGCCATCTCCAACTTTCATAATGGTTTCAAGGACTCTTCTTTAATGTCACATCGTCTTTGCAAAACCTTCCTAAAAGGGATATCTCATATTAGACTACCCATTAAGGAACCCACTGAACCATGGAGTCTCACGTTAGTTCTTCAAGCTTTAACACAATCCCCCTTTGAACCTGCGACTACCTGCAATATCAAATTCTTATCCTGGAAGTCCTTATTCCTAGTGGCCAATACCTCAGCTAGATGTATTTTCGAGCTTCAGCCCTATGTATTAAACATCCTTATATAATCTTTCATAAGGACAGAGTATTACTTCGGACAAACCCTTCTTTTCTACCCAAAGTTGTTTCAGATTTCACAGTAAACCAGTCTATTGACCTACTAGTTTTCTTTCCTAACTTCTCGAACAAAGGAGAATATTGCCTCCACCTTTTGGATGTACATAGACAACTGAGATTTTATCTTGACAGAACAAAGGAAATCTGCAAATCAGACCAATTGTTTGTATCCTTTTCAGGCCCAAAATTGGGGAAAGCTTTCTCTAAAGTAACTCTATCCAAATGGCTAAGGGATTTTGTACTCCTGGTGTATCATTGTTCAAAAAATGCTACACCAGGCAAAAGTCAAAGCACATTCCACTAGGTCTTTGGCAACTTCAATAGCTTTCCATTCAAGGGCATCCATGGATGATATCTATGCAGCTGCAACATGGGTTACTCCCCATACCGTTATCTCTCACTACAAACTGGATCTGGTCTCCAGGGGAAGAGCTTCCTTTGATTCGATGGTGCTCAGGAATATTCTTCCATAGGGGCCACCAGGACATATAAGCTAGCTAGGGACTCTGTCTCATTAGTAAGGAATGAATGAAGATTAACAATATCAGTTAAAGAAGTTATGTCTTACCATAATGTTCCATCTGTGTTGTTTATCTTCATTTATTCATTACGTCCCACCCTCCTTCCCACTCCTAACAGGCTCCTGGGGGATTGTCTGGGTTCAATGCCACTCAAAGGTACTTGCTCAGATATAGCCTCTGCTTTTCTTGTCATGGTTAAACTCGATCTGCGGTAACTGGGAGAAGGGCACTATGGGTAAAGCTTAACTCAAGGGTTTTTGGCTAGCACAAGCTTGGTATAAGGCCGACTCGGTTCCGAAAATGGAAGTGACACCCCATCAATAACGAATGAATGAAGATGAACAACAGAGATGGAACGTTATGGTAAGACATAACTTCTTTTTCAAGGCTGGTCAAAAAGGACAATGCACTTGAGCTGATCCATGTTCAAATCACCATAGGTAAAATCCAATACCACTTCCTTGCATGTTATAGGTCCCCCTCTATGACCCAGGAAACCCATACTATGTATTTAAACTTATTAGAAACACTAACCATCCAACCCAATACCTTATTCATGGGTGACTTTAATTACCTGACTATTAACTGGGAATTCTATATGACAACAAATGTACATGCACAGAGATTCCTGGATTTTGTAAATACAAACTCCCTGGACCAGGTATTCAATACACCAACCAGGGGTGCAACCATACTGGATCTGGTCCTCACTAATATGGGAGACTGCTGCACACCCCCTACTGTAATGCCTTCCTTGGTAAGGTCAGACCACAAAATAGTCTCCTTTGAAGTAAAAATAAAACCTGGACCCCCAGCTAAATCTGGAATATTCAGGAACTATTCTAAGGCTAACCTCCTGCTATTAAGTGAGAACCTGGCAACATTTTAAGCCTCCATAAACCCTAAGAACACTTCTGCCTATGCAGAACTGTTCACAGAAACCCTGTACAAGCATGTTAATAGACTGCATAGAGGCAGCTGTACCCACCAGGAAGAAGTACAGAACTAACTAAAAAAACAAGCCACCCTGATGAAATCACAAAATCAATCAGCTGTATAACAGGAGGAAGAAAATCATAGCAAAAATCAGCACCCAGCAGGATCAAAGCACTCTTGTCAAACTAAACAAACAACTCAGAGGACAAATAAAGTCTACCAAAGCCAAATTTGTGGTAAGTTTAGCCTCCCAGAACAAGGATAACCACAAAGCATTCTTTAGCTATGTCCGCAACCTCAAAGACAATACACAATTGTGTCCAGAGCTCATTGTAAAAAGAGCCACCTAAACTGAGCTCGAAGATATAGCAAACCTCCTGGCTGATAAATTCACCTTCAACTTTACCCTTCTCTCCCCCTCAACCTTCCCTCAGGAAATATCATCAAATATAACTCCTGTACTATCATTAGGAACAGGTCCTTAATGCTCTCTCTAAGACCAAGAACACTGCATCAATGGGCACAGACAATATCCCAGGATACATTCTAAATACCATGAAACATGACCTATCAGGGCCATCCATAACTAATATTTAACTGTAGCCTCCAAACAGGCTTCGTGCCTCATGAATGGAGAAAGGCAACAATCATCCCTCTGCACAAAGGTGGGCCATTTACAGACCCTGGAGAATACAAACCCATAAGTCTTACTAGTCTTATATGTAAAGCCATGGAAAGAATTATCATGGAGATGATCAACAGAGATATAGTAAACCTCCAGATACTGGACCCAACCCAGTTTGGTTTTGTCAAGGGCAGATCATGCATACTCAATATGGTGGACTTCTTCGAGAAGGTCACCAAAGCAATGGATGAGGGCAAAGTCCTTCACACTGCCTACCTTGACTTGGCCAAGGCATTTGACACAACACCCCACTCAGGTATTGTTGACAAACTCAAGAGGTTAGGTACAAACCCATATATCACCCGTTGGACAGCCAACTGGCTCACAGACAGGACCGAGGAAGTTAGAAATGGGGAGTCCACCTCTACAAGGAGGCCATTCACAACTGGAGTCCCTCAAGGATCAGTCCTTGGACCGCTCCTTTTTTGTCATTTACTTCTCAGAAGTCAAGGCCAATATCAATGGTCTTTGGCTGACTAAATTTGCAGATGATTGCAAATTAGGTGCTGTCACTGAATCTCACACTGACACAAATGCTCTCCAGGAGGGGCTGACACTGACAAACAACTGGTGTTAGAGCCACGGACTAAAACTATATGCCAAGAAATGCATAATAGTATCCTTTGGGAAGTCATCCATCCCTGGTAACTACATATTGACAACACACCCCTTAGAGTTGATCCAGTAGCCAGGGATTAAGGGACACACATAGAGAGTAATCTAACCTTTGATCATCACATGTCTACAGTGGTGAGGAAATCACTCTATGTTGCACAACTTATAAACAAAGGTATGGCATCTCAGTCCAAGGAAGTCATTGTTCCACTGTATTCGGCATTTATCAGACCTATCATTGAGTACAATGACCACTTTGGTATATACCTAACCAGGCATATCTAACAACTGGAACATCCACAGATGTTCCTCACTAAAAGAATACAGGGCATAAGTAATATGTCCTATGCAGACTGCCTCAAGGCCCTATCCCTATATTCTGTTTCCTACAGGCTTTTGAGGGGAGAGCTATGCCTGGCATACAGGGCATTGTCAGACTCCACTCTGATGGACCTCCTGCATATCCACAAAAAAACAGCACCAGTATTACCCGTTCTAAAGACTTAAACCTTGCCTGTGATATAAATAGGACCTGCTGGAGAGATAGGTATGTATCCCAGAGACTACCCCATCTATGGAACAGGCTCCCAATCCATGTGAAGCACAGTTCCTCCCTAACTCAATTCAAGTGCAACTTGGACAACTGGATGGGAAACCAGAAATTCATCCCTGGTTTGGCACCTATATCTCTGATGGACAGAGGTAACCTGTAAATGGTTCATCTCCCAGGCCCATGCTAACACTTATCAAGGGTATCCCAACTTGTCAGAGATTTGGGATGCATAGCTAGGCTTAAAAAGGCCCTTGTGGTCATTAGCCCAGTAAACACCTATGAACCTATGAATTTATGAACTTATATCCCTGCCCACTGTGTGACAGTGGTACACAACTAACAGCCATGCCATTGTGGATTCCTCGATAAGGTAGCTATTTGGTATAAATTTCCACACCTATGAATTTTCTGTGTATTATATGGGGTTGGCAGCATCTCCTTCCTGTGCTTCAAAATCATTTATACACTTGTAAAATACAATGATCTTATGCTACCATAGCCAACATATCTATTTTTTTTAACTAACATACCCAATATTATTAATAGACTGCTTTAAACAATAACAAAAATACCTGTAAAAATGTGGGGTGCTACTTGGCAAAGTACACATGGTAGATTATGAAGGTCAGCTTAAAGCGTAATGTCACAAGAAGGTGATTCACAGCAATTAATCAAAATTGCTATAACCACAATTGAGTACATTAAGAAAGCAAAATTGACAATGAACTTTTTTTTAGGTTCTTTCCCCCCCGTGCTGATTATCATGACCCCTCCTACTGGACTTAAGCCCAATCATTCCCTAGCAGTGGAAAATCTTCCCTCAGATTCCCTAGGGTGAGAGATTTCTGGAGAAGCCATCACCTCGGTAGATATTGAGATGTTTGTTGGTCTTAGTGTCACAGCAATGACAGAATTCCATAAGAATAACCTAATGCCTCCCTTGCGTGGTGATACGAGCGTGTACATCACCGTAGAGACTATCTGCGTCACTCTATCAGTTTGCGTCATACTCCTTTGTTCATGGCCAACAAGGAATACCATCAGTGACTTAGTGGGTCTCATGCACATTATTCCTGCACCAGCCCCCACCCTTGTAACTACATCCTCTCCCTCTGGCAAAGATCATGTCAAAGACTATGTTGCTAGGACCGTCTGGGACCAACCCCCTTCTCTCAAGGATGGGCACACCCATTCTCCCAGCCTGCAATATTAAGAGCCCAAACCTCTAATCAAACCCAGGTCACCTGTGTCACAGTCAGCACTTTGTCCTTATACGCTACTGATGAGGTAACAATGGCAAAATGCTGACTTTCACAAATAACACCAACAGAAATGTTTCTGCAGGAATTTTTAAACATGACAAATCCAAGATCACACAATCTTGAAGTAAGGGTAAACTTCTTTATTTCCAGTGTTCTCCAGTCTCAAAACACTCATGTTGCATTATGTGAGTTTTTCTTTTAAAGACAAATGATAAAGTGTGAAAGAAATGCACAAATATGTACTTTTAGAAAGTGATTCTGCAATGAGAATGTAGAAGGTACCTAGGACATGGAAAGAAGAAAAGTGAGAAAACAATACATATAAACATTTAGCTTAAATTCTGAGAAAACACTACATATGAACATTTAACTTAAATTCAAACTGATGCAGTACAACTGGTAAACTGTACATGTTAATACTGATTATGGTTAATTATACCATGGCATATACTTTTGTTTTTTAATCCATGTATTTAATAGGCTCTATTATTATTGCTCCCATTGAAACAGTATGACTCCAAAATGAAGCTGAAACATATAACCTGTAAAAGTGCTTACTTCAATGATAGGAACAGCAGAATTGGAAGCTATTCTATCATTACTTCTGATACATCTGTATATAACTCAGAATGAAGTTGAAATGCATAAGCCACAAAAACATGTATTTCAATTACAGGAATTGCAGAACTTTTTTACTCGCTGTTTCTGCAATCCTGAGTAACCAGGCTACATCTAAAAATAATATCAGAAATCAAAAAGTGAACTGCAGTTAAAAGTCTAAATCAGCAATGTGAGCCACAACACTTAAGAATCTGTGACAGCAGACAATCTTCCCTGAAGTACATTAGTGCACAATTGTGAATGAATATGCAGATCCTTAGATGCGTAACCACCTATATAGTTGCGTAGGGCTATGGTACACTGTCCTCACAATTACTCAAGCAGACTGGCAGCAGGATGCTTCAGGAAACAATATTTGCTTGTTCTGTTTTTGAAGACAATTAGCTTCAATAGTAATTAATAGGCTTGACTGGTCAGTCTAGCATTTTAATGGGGAAAGTACACTAAAGAATTTAGTTCAACATGTTTCAAAAGACTAGAAGTCACATCAAATAAAACAACATTTCTATGAGTTACCAATTCATTTAAAAACGGATGTTAATATGATAAAGATCAAGAGAGATGCATTCAATGAGCACCTGAAAGCAGACTGACATCAACTAATTTAAGATGCTGCAAAATTAGTCAAAAAGCAGAAACATATTTTACAATTAAATAACACTATTTTGCAAAGGAACAAAGATCTTATACCTTGTGTGAAAAAATAACTGTGCCAGCTAGTTACTATTTCACATCAGCGAAAAGAAAAACATTAAAGGAGATGTCACTAATATCTGAGATACTACCATTTTGTGAAGGAGACTTGTTATAAAAATGTTTGAAAGCTTGGGACCAGATATGTAGCTAAGAATTCTGGCACCCATTCCCATTAGACAATCTGGTATTGCCCTACCTCTAACTTGAGCAAAAAAAGCAAAAAAACAAAAAGGTCCTAGGTTCCGTGGGATTGAGAAGAAGAAACTCTTATTTTCTTTTAAAGTGTGGTTATGTTACTACAGTTTTTGCCACATAAGGAGCACTAAGCAGCTTCAGTTCTAAAAAAACACTCATCATCCCTTTTACCCCGTAGCAAGCAGTTGCTGCAGTTTATATTACAAACATACAGAGCACTAAAGCACTTCATTTATTTCAAAAAATGTTCTTCTTGCCTTTTATAGTGTAGCAGATTTGTAGCATACAGTTAATACAATGTATGCCACAAACATATGGAATGCTAAAGTGCTTCAGTTATAAACAATGCTACAGTTTAAAAGGAAAGAAGAGCAATTGCTTGCTGCTTTTGTAGTAAGCAGTTGCTACTGTTTATGACTCATATGGTGTGCTAAAGCACTTCAACTATTAAAGAAAAAAAAAAACTATTTCCTTTTATACTGTAGCAGCAAGCAGCTGCTAAACTTGTTTATTCCAAACACACAACACTAATCTCTTCGGTTGTGACCACAAATGTTAAAACATCATTCCTTTCTGAAAGCCGGTAATGCACTGCACTGCATACTAACTGCTTTCCCTAGCACTTTTTGTCCAGGGTGGCTGCTCTCCCCGTAGCTACACTACTGCTCATGCCTCATACAACTTGCACCAAAAATGGAAAATTTGTAATAATACTTGTTGCGGGTGTGGGGGGGGGGAGCTCGGTTGTGGATTTACTCCATCCTGGCCTGAGTATACCAGACAGGAATAAATCCAACTATAATTCCCAATCCCATCAAGTATCACTATATAAATATGTTATGTCAAAAATAATACATAACACTTTTTTGCAGTGTAGTGAAGTATATAAAACTGCACAAAAAATTATCAAAGTAATTGTGATGAGGTTTAAGACTGCTGTACTTAGTGGTGAAAATCATATAAGCTAGATCATAAGCAAAGACTGGAAAAATGTTGCTGTGTTCCATGAAATAATGTATTATCATAGTGTCATTCAGTTTCAGTTTTATATTTAATTCATAAATACTGAGAATAATGTCCTAATTAATAAAAACATTCAGTCAAACATTTCTGTGGCCCACCTCTTTCTGATGTGCTATGGAATCCTTTACCCCTGTCTGGGCTACCAGCAAAGCACAAAACTGTGATTTCAGCTGAATGTCCTATCTTAAGGGCAGCACCTTCAGATTCTCTGAACTGTCAGTACTGGAATATGACTCCAAGTAGTTTGACTGGGGAGCAGATTACATTCACAACCTACTAATCTCTGGAAGTAGATTCAGAAGTGAGAATGAAACCTCTTCTAATTCAATGACTCTCACAATGTGGGAATTTCAGTACCAGTCAATTTAATTTTGCAACAACATAAGCATGAATAGACATAAATTGTTTCTAAATGTTTAAAGTTTTGAAAAAAAAAAAGATGGCCAGAATATGTGGTCTCAAACAAAATTCTACTCATTTAAGTCTAATTGTTGCTATCCCCCAGGATTAAGAAAACAAAGGAAGAGGCTAGCCGAGCTTGCCTCTGTACTTACAACACAAGAACCATCTCTTCATGAATCTTCTGGAGAGAGCTGTGCAGTGTCGGCACTGTTAGCTGGTAATGGTAAGAGTGGTGGTGTTCTGCTGCCTTCAGAGCCAGAACATACTGGTTGTGGAGCACATGTAATTTTAATGTACTTTTCACATATTTGTCTTTAGCCTTGTCTCGGTCTTTGTCTGCATCATGAAACAAAAATACAGCATATTAGTTTATCTTTTTTAATGAATTCTCCAAATATTTCAAAGTGAAACATTTTGCTTTTTTAATCCAATCTTTCTTTAACAACAGTATGTGCTCAGTATGGTGACTACAGGCATAGCCATCTCTAGATGTGACAATGGTTAACAGGTATACTGCATTTTTCTACTGTCACTTCACAGAAGGCTTATAAATGCAAACTGGCACCTACCCAGACTTGTGGCCTGTACATCCTTGACTCTAATATTATACTCTTTTGATAAGAAATATATCACTGTACTACTGATAACATGAAAAAAAAACTCATTGAGTGGGACAGCCGCATGTTAACCAAAGTTTCACTTTAATGAAAATTTATTAAGATTCAAATCTGCTAAACTAAAATGTAAGATACAGTAAGCTGTTACTTGTTAGGTGTTGTCCTTGACAAATGGAGAAGGCTCAGTGGAATTAAATTGTTTATAATCTTGTTTAGTCTACATGAACCTTGCTAGGTAGCATACAAATTACACTTATGCCACTTTTACCCTCAAAAGCATATAACCCAAAAATGCATAACCCTTACTACTGACAGTAAAATTTATTCTTTAAAGGTTATGGTTAACCAAATCATAACCTGAATGTATTTATTCCAAGACCAATTCTTAAGTCATCCAAAACCCCAAATTCAAACCCTCTCAAATGCAACATTTAATATGTGGCATAGTACTGTTTATCATGCACACTTCTGTTGAACCTTAAAAGATCAGTATTCTAATAGCACCTTTTCATGCTGTTGAGTTCACTACTTTGGAGCTTGTGGTGTTACAGGTGTGAGACTGCATGTATCAGAGAAAAGAGAACATGTGGACCTCATATTTTCTTGTACTAGTAATGTTATTATCTTTAGATATTTTCTTTATCATGATTTGTGCCTCAACTAAGGGAATGTGCTTTTTCTTATAGACACAAAGTAATCATGTATGGGATTCATCCCACGTACTACCTGTTCCTCAAAACCTTCAATGTATGAGTATATATATATATATATATATATATATATATATATATTCATACTCAATGTATGAGTATATATATATATATATATATATATATATATATATAAACTGATAGAAACAAGGAAACCAGGGAAGAAATGAAAGGTGACCAATATACAATTACCTTGCGACCCACCTCAAAGACCAATCGAGACACACAGGAACCAACCAAAAAAACATGTTTATTAACTAAGACTTAAAAATGACACGGAGATGTAAAGCAGTTAAGCACTTTTGTCCTCAATAAGGACTTTTTTTAAAGTTTTGTAACTTGTTTTTCAGTTGGTTCCTGTGTATCTCAATTGGCCTTTGAGGTGGGTCGCAAGGTATTTATAAACTGAGAGAGCACTTATGGATGTAGCAACCCCTATGCACCTATCTTTGCCTTATCCCTAACCAGTCCTTTCCTCAGTCTATGCCAGATAACCACGAATGCTTCTGCTGAGATATGCTCAATCACTATCTCTAGGCATGTGACAGCCCTCGTATCCACTCTGCAAAATAATATTTCCTTGAAGGATTCCCTTACAGATACTGCCCTTCTAGCTCTTCGGATGTTTATATCTACAGATCTTATCACATGACCTGGCCAAGACCAAAGGCAAGCTATTAGACAGGTCTATGCTTTTAGCAAGAGTTCTGTACATGGCAGCACCTGTCCTTCTATTCACCAGGAAATATGACTAAAATTAAGCCTTCTTAAGTTAAGATGAAGAAATAAAAGAAGCATTGGGCTTTTTCATATTACCTTTACATGTACATATTCCAGAAGTATTTCTAACTGGCTAATTTAATTTATACAATAACAAGTCTCCCCCCATAGAAGTGTTGCTTGATTTGAATGTTGTGTTCTCAGATATTTTAAAACACCATTATGATCAGCAAAAACTCAGCTGTCCATGCTGTGGGACCTGGTCTGTTGCTGCTTTCAAAGGCTTATAAATTCTGCACTTCAGATACTTAACAGCTTCTGATTTACGTCCATGCTCACTGATACTTTAAAAGGAAAGTGAGTTTCTGGCTTTGTTTCATCACCCTAGTTTATCTTAGAATAGTTGATCTTCCTTAAACCTGTGATAAAGGATTAGTAGTGCAAAGCTTAACACATGACATCAAATTACATATTTTGACTTAAGGACTCTCCAAAACTATATCTCAAATAAAATTTTTAACACTGACACAAGACTGTAATTACTGAGCAAACCAGTATCTTGGAAAGTTTTTCTAATATGATGCTTTTGCTCTAATACTGTCAATTTTCATTCAATCCTCAACTGATGGGTTTGGATCTGATCCCTCGGATTTGACTCTGTCGTTGCTAAAACTCATGCTAAACAAAAACTCTTGAGCTTCTCCCTTACCCATAATGTACCAACCCCCAGTACCTAAGTTCTTGTTTGCCACTCTACAAGAAAGACATGGTGACTATTACTTTTGAACAGATAAGTCTTTAAATTGTGAAATCTTCTACTTTCTTAGTGAACCTGTCAAATTATTGGGTTTCTTTAATCCCTTACCTAACCACCTATATTATTACTGTTTTTTTCTAGTTAAAATATCTTTCTGTCCCTCTTTTCTTCCTTATGTACAATTTTGTACCTTCGACTACTATTGTTAGTATTCTTTCCATTTTTTCTACACTCTGTGTAGTTTCTTATTCTAATTGCTGGTAATATCTGTATCTGTCTGTTCCTTTTATTAAAAAAATAATAAAAATATATCTTTATTCATTTCTGTTGAATATTCTTATTAAGGTCTGCTTGTTTCCTAACTGTTGTTTCCTGCCATGGCAGAGAAAGAAAAAAGCCCAGCTGAATTAAAAAATGCCTTAACTGCTGGCACAAAATTCTGTTAACAGATGCCCACACTTTGTGTGTATTGTCTAGGACTCTTCATTTACAAGATGACTGCTATATTTGTCACGAGTTTAAATCTAGAGCTCTGGTAGAAAGAAAAAATAAACTGATTTTAAAAGGGGTTCTTCCTTCTTCTTTTGGAGCGGCTTTATCTAGAGCTATGTCCCCTAAACAATCTAAGAGGCCTACATAGTGCCCTTCTACCTCTTCCTCAAAGGCTTTGGAACAACCTAGGAAAAGACGTTCTTCTGATCCGACTTCCCCTTCAGATCTTAAAGGAAAAAAGTCTAAATGATTGAATCTGACCTCAAGCTTGGATCTGAAACACAGAAAAAAAAGATTTATTGGATTTGACCTCAACATCAGATCTGAAGCAAAAGAAAAAAGAAATATCAGATCCAACTTCTTTGGATCCGATGCATAAGAACTGATCCAGCTACTCCATCCAGCATTATTTACCTTCCAAGGACTAGATACTCCTCTTCAATAGACCCAGTTCCATCCAGGGTTCTCTCTCCCTTTATGGAGAGACCTAGATCCCCTTTTGGATTTTCCACTCCCTCTACCAGGAGCTTAGCAGAAGAAGATGTGCAGAGAGTGGTGATAAGAATTCTCTCAGCACAGACTCTGACAGGTGCCCCTTTGGCTTCTATGGCTTCAGGTCAGGAGGTCCGATCTTCTGTTACAACCCCACTTCCAGTTCCTCCTCTGACTTCTTCCACTGTCTCAGAGTCCTTGGATCTGACCTATCCAGCTCTGTCTGACTCAGATCCAAGGATACCTTTATCCTCTGATCCGAATTTCATTCTGAGCACTTCTATTCAGTTGGATCCAGAGAGCTCTTGGAGCTGAGGTTTCCCTGTCAGGTCCGAGGTGTTGGAGTCAATGCTGAAGCTATTGGAGACACCTCTGTGCCTTGACATGGGTTAGCTCGGCTCCGTATTCTGCCTTGAAGGGGGGGTGTCCTCACAGCAGGGAGGGACAATGGTCCAAAAGCTTGCCTTTTTGGATCTGAGGTCCTCTCCCTCGCTGGGGAGGTCTGCCTTTGAGGCTACGGAGAAAGCACTGTCTGCCTCATCAACACAAACAGTTCCTACCCCCTTGGATCCTCAGTTTACAGCCTTGATGTCTCTGTGCTCGGAGTCTCAATCCTCTTTTCCACAGGGATAGCCAGTACTGAAACCCCACACTTCCTAACAGGGTATCCTGATTTCTTCTGATACCTCCCAAAGGCATCCCACTGAGGAGGTCCATAAGAAGATGATGTGCAAGAGGAAGCACTTAGACTCCCCAAAGAAGTCTGTCACAGAGGATATGGACTTCGATGGGGGTGAAGGGTCCTCATGGTCACCTCCTGAAGATGTCTCATTTGGAGACATCCTTGAAATCTTAAAACAGAGAGGTGGCTGTATATATAGCAACCCTTCGTCTGAGGAGTTTCTATTCCTGGAGGCTTTTGGTGCTGGCCCATCTACCTCCTGAGAGACTCCACCCACCAATGAACTCATTGAGTTGATCTCTCAGGGGGCATGGAAGTATCCTGACACTACTGAAGCAAATGATCGCTCAAGGGACATGGAAGGATCCCGACACTACTGAACCAATACTTCAGAGACATGAAAAAATTATGGCACCACCAGAGGACAAATAGTTTTGGGGAAAAGGAGTACCTGTTGATGCCATGGTCATGGTGGCAGCCACTAAAAAGGAACTTGCCAAGAAGAGTTCCACTGTTCATCCTCCCAACAAGGAGTCTCAGGCAATGGACGGGTTTGAGAAGCATGTCTATGCTTCAGCAACCTTTGCTTAAGGTCAATGAATTATTTGGCACACTTCACAAAGTTACAGATGGATTTGATTAAGCAGCTTTCCAATACTCTCTCAGGATCCATTTCTGAGGAAGTACAATCATCTGTCACTTCTCACTTGGCTACCCTGCAATCTATTTCCAATTCATCCATGAGGGTCACCTCTTATGTAGCCGAAGGAACCTCAAGGGCAGTGGGTTCTGGCATTTCCATCAGAAGGTATGCCTGGATGCGCTTATGTGATTTTACGGATCCTTCAAGTCTTCGTTCGTCAATGCTCCTTTTGACGGCACTTCTTTGTTTGGCCCAAAGTGAAAGACACATTATCCAGGTGTGAGAAAGATGCAAGACCCTGTCTGCTGCAGATGTATATTTTCCAACTCCTCAAAGATCCTTTTCCAGGAATCAATGAGGTAGTCGAAAGATGCAGTTCAAAAAGTCCCAGGGACCTTTCCAGGACAGACGTGAAGGAAGTTTCCCCAGGGTTAGGGGAGACTCTAATGGTAGATGCCACCTCCATGGTAGAGGTGCCCCACAAAACCAGAGGTACAGAGATTTGTTCTTTGACAGACCATTCCAGCATTCCTGAAAGGAAGCCCGATTGCCTCCTTTGGAGGCAATCGGGGGGGGGGGGGGGGAGTCAACTATCCATGCACCAGAGATCCTGGCTAGAAATAACAGATACTTGGGTGCAGAGAATTACTTCCAGAGGTGATATAATACCATTTTTCCTTCCTCCTCCAATTTCAAGAAAAATCCCAGGTGTTCCACCCAATCAGAGGGAACAAGCAGCAATTCAAGCACAACAGCTGCTAGAAAAAAGAGTTATCCAAGAGGTCCCACCAAAACAGTTAGAATCTGGAACCTACTCAAGATTCTTTTTAGTGCCAAAGAAAACAGGAGACTGCAGACCAGTTTTGAAACTCAGCAATTTGAACACGCTACTTTGATGCACCAAATTCCCGATGGTCACTGTTTAGTCCATTCTCTCTTTTCTGGGCAAGGATGACTGGATGTGCTCAACAGACCTTCAGGATGCGTACTATCACATAAAGATGAACAGGCAATCCAGAAGGTATTTATGCTTCTGGCAGGGAGCCAGTCATTACCAGTTCAGAGTTCTGCTCTTTGGTTTCACCACAGCCCCTAGGGTGTTTACCAAATGTGTGGCAGTAATAACAGCTCACTTGAGACTGCAAGGATTCCGAGTGTTTCCATACCTAGAAGACTGGATCATTACTACTCCAACCAGGCATCAGTTAACAAGGGCAAGATGTCAGGTTCTCCAGACATGTTCTCATCTGGGGATAACCATACACTATGAGAAGTCTCAAGTGGAACCAACCCAAAATTTGGAATTTATAGCAGCACTGTTCAACACAAAGTCAATGATAGCCTCACTACCTCTTTCAGGGGTTCAGAGGCTATACGGTCACAGGTTTGAAAAACAATCTGCAGTACCAAGATATCAACCCACTTGGTCCTTCAAGTTCTAGGATCAATGTTAGTGGCAATAACACTAGTACCTTTAGCCAGATTTTTCATGAGGATCTGGATGCTAGCAACACAGTGGTCGATACTTTATCAACCCATGTTAATTCCAATATGAATCACACACACATGCATGAGAGATCTCAAGTGGTGGATTCAGTCAGACCAGATTGTACAAGGATGTCCATTCATTCCCCCTCAGCCCAAAGCCATAGTGACCATGAACACTTCCCAGTTGGGGTGGGAGGGCATTTCTTTGGAAAAATAGTCCAAGACACTTGGTCCACAGAAGCGGCCAACTTGCATATCAATGTTCTAGAAATGACAGCAGTGCTTTTGGTGTTGCAGGCCCTTCAGAATACTCTCCCTTTGGGGATGACTGCAATTCAAATGGACAATATGTTAGCAGCTTGGTACATCAACAAACAAGAAGGGCCCAGATTTTATCCCTTGTGTTGAGAATCCCTCAGAGAGTGGCAATGTGTGATCTCATCCAACTGCTTTCTTATAGCAACGCACATTTCGGGGAAGTCCAACATGATAGCAGACAAGCTGAGCAGGTGCATTCTTCTACCTCATGAGCGGTCCCTCAACAAGAACATAACAGACATGATTTTCCATCAGTGGGGCCAGCCTTGCTGTGATATTTTTGCTTCTCCCCTAAACATCAAATGCAGCAGCTACGCTGACCTACCCCCCCCCACAAGGGGAATCACTGAGGGATGCTCTACTTCATGACTGACCCCTCGGTCTACTTTACGCTTATCCATCAATTCCGCTAATTCTGAAATGTGTACAGAAAGCTGCCATGTTGAACAGCAAAGTCATCCTCATTGCACCTTACTGGTCTGAACAGGTTTGGTTCCCCTTCATTTGGCCCCACTTCAACAACCTTGGATTTTGGATCTGACTCCAGACCTCCTATCTCATCTGACAGGCATGATTCATCCAGACATATCAAACCTCAGGCTGATGACCTGGCTTCTCCAGTTCCATTAACAGCCAGATAACCTATGCTGTCTTCACCTTTCCAACATATACTTTTATCTTCCTATAAACCCTCTGCTCTAAAGGTCTACTCCAGTAAATGCAAAAGGTTTGTTTAGTGGGCTCACCAAAATAATGTTGACTCTTTTTCAGCTCCCATACATGATATCCTGGAATTTTTGGCTTTACTTTTTAAAAAAGAAGCAAGTTCCTCAACAGTTAAGATTCAGTTAGCAGCAATATTGATTTTTTGCATTGGATTTTAGGGTTCTTCTGTTGCTTCTTATAAGATCTGCAAATCATTTTTGCGAGGCACTCTTCTTCTAAGACTTCCTTTTACAGACCGTCCTCCCGCCATGTGACTTGAATCTGGTACTGCAAGCTCTTACTCATTCCCCATTTGAACCAGCAGCTAAGTGTGATCTTAAATACCTTTCCTGGAAGACAAGTTTTCTGGTAGCCATTACTTCTGCCAGACACATTTCTGAGATTCAAGCATTGTCCTCAAAACCTTCATACTTGATTTTTCACAAGGATAGACTTACATTACAAACTAATGCATCCTTTCTTCCTAAGGTGGTGTCAGAATCTAATATCAATCAGTCCATTAATTTACCAGTATTCTTTCCTAAATTTGCTAACAAAGGCGAATACATGTTACATTTACTGGATGTTCACAGAAAATTACTTTTTTACCTAAATAGAACAAAATACATCAGAAAAACTGACCAATTGTTTGTCTTATTTGCAGAAGTAAAATTGAGAAAGCCAGTTTCCAAAGTAACTTGAGACAGGTGGCTGATTGATTGTATTTAATTTATTTCTAACAAATTGGGCATTACCTTACCAACACCATTATGGGCCCATTCAATTAGATCCATGGCAACTTCTTCAGTTTTTCAATCTAGAATGTCCATGGGTATTTGCACAGAAGCAACTTGGGCTACTCCCCATACCTTTGTTACTCATTACAAATCAGATTAGATCCCCAGAGGTAGAGCATCATTTAGTTCAACTATGCTCAGGAATATTCTTCCTTGAGTCCACCTGGGATCTTAGGTAGCTAGGGACTCTGTCCCATCAGATGAGGATAGAATGAAAATTGGCAATATCAGATAAAGAATTTATGTACTCACCATAACATTCCATCTGTGTTGTTCAATTTCATTCTTCCTCAACTCTCCACCCAAAAAAACCCATCCTTTGAAAACTCCTGAAAGAATAAGTGGTTAGTGGATATAACTGTTCCTTATATTTAGCTCCAGATAGTTTTCGTCCTATTTGTCTGCAAATATTTCCTTTCTAGTAAAATCAGCAAACAAGATGTGAGGTATTTGGGGTTGGTGCATTATGGGTAAGGGAGAAACTTGAGAGTTTTTGGTTGCCACGAACTTTAGCAACAGCTGAGTCAGATCCAAGGGATCAGATCTGAACCCATCAGTTGAAGAAGAATGAAAATGGACAACACAGATGTAATGTTATTGAGAGTACATAACTTCTTTTTTATTGCTTACAAATTGAAGTGTAAGTTACTGTACTTATTGTCCTTGATACTATAGGGTACAGTAAATAAATAAATTACTAACTCCCATTTTTCAAATGTGGACAAGGGCTTAAAGATTTCTGCTCTTTATGATCTCTTAGTTGCCAGCTACCATCAATTTCCCATCCACCACTGATCTATTTATTACTTCCTCCCCCACTGTCTGAAGACACTGGGCATGGGTTATGGAAACCAAAGACTGCAGACTGTCGTCCATTAGGAAGTCAAGAGAGTTTTCTGTTACTAACTTTTCTGCTGTCCAGTGAACATAGTGCAATGTCTGCTATGTTAGATCCCCACATGTGTGTGTGCTTTCATACTACCACTCTCTACCTAGTCATAATGGTTGTATGAATGCACATATGCATGTGGGGATCTAGCATAACAGTGCAATGTATGCTATGCTAGATCCCCACATGGGTGTGTGCCTTCATACCACCATTATGACAAGCTAGTGAGGGATGCTTTCCTTGGCAGACTCATGCCTCCATATCTTACATTCTTCCATGAAGTGTACACCTGAAAGTGACACACAAATATTATCACTTGCAGTGGGATACTAGTTAGCCACACTCTCTCCCAGGACTGTATTTTGATTGGCTAGTCAAGGCCTGTGAATCACTGTAAAGTAGAAGAGTTGTAGGGCTAGTACTCATGGACACAAATTAGTATTACAGTTTGTTTGTGTCTTTCGGCTTTTCCCGGTTAGGGGTCGCCACAGTGGAACTCCGGTCCGCTAATGATTGGCAGTTGATTTTTACGTACCGGCTTGCCAGACCTGACACACAACCTTCAATAAAGGTACGCCCATTCACGCATGTCTCCACGCAGAAGACGCTCTAGCTGAGAATCGAACTGGACAGCATCTTACTGTGAGGCGACAACGCTACCACAGCACCACCACCGCAGTATACAAATTAGTATGACAGTACATATGCTTATTTAGCCATTGTAGAGGGGGCATGGTCAATTACTAAGCTGAAATGCTAGCCTGATAAATAACACTTCAAGGCAAAGAAGGTACACCTGATTGCTAGACACTCTTTCAGTAGCTGAATATCAACTCTGCATTGTTCAACTACCAGAAGATACCGCACACAGGGTCACACCTCACTTGGAATGTCTTGGGATAGCACTGCTGTAAACCTATCTCTGATGCATCAGTATATAGAATGAATTCTATAGTAAAATTAGGAGTCACTAACAGGTTCAGAACATAGGATCCTTTTTAGTTCTTTAAATGTTATGACTGCTTTAAGAGACCACTGTACTTTGACTTGAGTTTTGCCCTTCATAAGGTCTGATAAAAGACAAGTAACAGTCACAAAAATAGGCACAAACTTTCTGTACCAGCCACCTACTCCAAGAAAATTCTACTTTTTACATCCTCTTACTTTTTGCAGATATGGTCTTAGTACTCCTCTTCCAGTAAGGTATCTCAACTATTTACCTTCCACCCAGGAGCTGCCTTAGGTCAACTAGTGCCCTAGGCAAAAGGGCTCCACAGCGCCCCCACCACACCACCTGGTGCCCCCATTCTGGTCTACCGACACCAAATAAATACAGGAAAAGCACCCCTACTAGAACGGCACCCTAGGCGACTGCCTAGTTGGCCTATGCCTAAGGCCGGCTATGCTTCCACCATACCCAATTTTCTTAGCATTTACAATCAAGCCATCCTGTCTTAACTCATTAACCCTGAGTACCATCTCATAGCACTTCTGTGCTTACATCTGAACGCGCTATGAAATGATAGGAATTGCAAACTGTTACCCCCAAGTGCCTTCCAGCAGCGCTAGTAAGTTTACAGTTGTAATTAAAAGCTGTGATTGAAAAATAAGTTGAAAATGTAACTGAAGGTTGTCAGTTACCTTCTCAACTTAGGATTTAGAGTGGCATTACCTGATGGTCCTATTGGACTTTTATGAGAAAATCACCTTTAGATGCTCCCTGTCCTTTCTTATGATTACATGCAAAAGGACTCCATTTGTGTTTTCTGAATGAAGTGGTGGCAGTCAATCAGATTCTTACATAACACCTCCACCTCCGTTCTAGGTTTCCATTGTCCTGTCCAAATAAATAGACGGTCCAGCAGCAGCCTTTCTCTTTTTTCCATACATTTTCAGAAATTAGCTGCTTTGCTGCTGGATACCTATATATTTTTTTCTGTGCCCATTGGATTGCTGGCTTGAGGAGAGTACAGCCACAGTCACGCTGATAGTCAATCAGCTGCAACGGAGACTAACTTCAAGGAAAGACCAGCATCATACTTGTCTGCTCAGGTGAAGTTGGAAATGAGTTTTTTTGCTGCTTGCTGGCTTATGTGCAGTTTGCATGGTGGGGCAGCTGTGTGAGTGTGGTTGTGTGTCTGTCTGCTTGTGTGAGTGAATGCATGCATGAAATCAGAATGTATGTCTGTAAGAAAGAAGAGAAAACTGCATGAATGTATGACAGCGAGTGAGCATGGACATAGATTGAGCTGTTAATTTACAGTACTCCACAAGTACAATGAGTTTTTTTGCTGCTTGTTTCATTATCTGCAGTTTGCGTGATGGGGCAGCTGTGTGTGTGAGTGTCGTTGTGTGTCTGTCTGCTTGTGTGAGTGAATGCATGCATGAAAGCAGAATGTATGTCTGTGTGAAAGAAGAGGAGACTGTGTGTGTGTGTGTGTGTGTGTGTGTGTGTGTGTGTGTGTGTGTGTGTGTGTGTGTCTCTGTGTGTGTGTGTGTGTGTGTGTGTGTGTGTGTGTGTGTGTGTGTGTGTGTGTGCACGCATGTGTGCAAGTGTGTGCTCGTGTGTGTATGACAGCGAGTGAGCATGGAGAAAGATTGAGACATTTTTATATATACTGTATTTGTCAAGTTTCAGCTGTACCTGCATTTGCAGAATGCAGGAACATCCTTGATGCTGCCTCATTACCTTCCTCCTCCGGAAGTTTTTTATTTGCTTGCAGTAATGCCCACGGTTGCGGTTCCGTCATCCCATTATTGCAGTAAAAGATTTAATAATTTGGTATTAAGACAGAGACCTTCTTGTGGTGTTCAGTAATAGGATAATAAGCCTGGGCTTTGTATTAGCTTGCAAGTTCACGCATTACATTTAGTGCTACTTCCTCACAATAACCTATAGTTAGAGATACTACTGTGACAGTTAAGTAATATTTCTAACAGCAACAGATGAAGAGAATGAAGGTTTCTTTTACATTTGAACTTACCACAGTGGAGGAGTTGGGTGCAGTGGAAAGTGCACTTGCATTAAGATGATGAACCAGGAACTGGTTGACAGATAGTGGGTTTCATTTACTAATAGATGGGAAGTTAATGTGCTTAGAGAGGATAAACTACAGTTTAGCTTAGGTGAAGAAGGCGTTTTTACTTTTAATAAATAAATCAATCAATAAATAAATACATAATACATTAATGGTACACAAGGATATTTTGAGGAGAATGTGCCACAACAATTAGAATACCAATGGTTAATTTATGGGGATATATGAAGAATGGAGATGACACTGGCATAAAGTTACTGACAGCAATGTACTGAGACTTGGAAATAGGATACATTCACTCACACACTCATACTGATTAAAATGGGAAACTGTATTATGATGATCAAACTGAAATAGGTGTAGCCATGATGCTTAATAGACTATTTCTAGTTCTTATCCTTGAGGTATTTGCAAATATTTCCATGGAAGGTGCATGTACTTCTTTTTCACCCCATATATGTTAACTAAAATGTGTCAATGGTGTTTATAGGTTCATAGGTAAGTACTAGGCTATTGGCCCTAGGGCCTATACAAGCCTAGCCAAAAAGGTACCCTGGTTTTCGCCACCCAAGAAAATTATTTTCCTGAGCCCCTGTCAAGCAGAGCCATAGAAGTGATCCCCGGGGATGAATTTCCTATTACCCATCCAATCATCAAGATTTTTCTTGAAGAGTGCTAATGAGGAGCTATGTTTGACATAGATAGGTAGTTTGTTCCAGAGTTTGGGAAGTCTCTGGGACAGGAATCTATCCCTCCAGCATGTTCTGTTTATTGTGGTGACAAGGTTTAGGTCCCTAGAGCGTGTAGCTCGGATGGATTGGGATTTCTTTAAGGGGAACATGTCCAATAGCTCTGGGTTTGACATAGCTTTACATTCTAATCAGAGATCGCCTCTGAGTAGGCAATATGCGACGGAGTAAAGCTGGAGTTTTTTGAGACGGTCTGCATAGGGCATCTGTTTAAGGCCAGTAATCCGCTTTGTGAGGTATTTCTGCAGCCTTTCCAGTTGTTGTATATGTCTTGTGAGGTACATACCAAAAGGGGCGTTGTACTCTATAATGGGTCTAATGAGTGATGAGTAGAGGGGAACAATGACCTCTTTTTTTCTGGATGAGAAACCTTTTGTGATGAGGTGTGCCACGTAGAAGGATTTCCTGACCACTGTGGCGATGTGATTATCAAAGGAGAGACTACTGTCCACCTGTGTCCCAAGGTCTCTTATCACACTTTCAGTGTTAAGTAGACTACCGCCTATGTGGTAGTTCATGGGTAAAGAGTTTTTACCAAAGGGGATGACAATGCACTTTTTGGCATTGAGCTTGAGGCCATGGCTTTGACACCAGGCATCTGTCTCAGTGAGGCCCTTTTGTAGGATGTCCACATCGTTAGGAGTTTCGATTATCACTCCTAGTTTGCAGTCATCTGCGAACTTCGTTAGCCAAAGACCTTCTCTGTTAGCCTGTACTTCAGAGAAGTAGATATTAAACAGGAGAGGACCCAGGACTGAACCCTGTGGTACTCCACTTGACACTGGTATGACGTCTGATTTGGAGTCTGCTACTTTCACAGTGTGGGTTCTGTCAGTAAGCCAGTTGGCAACCCATCTTGTGACATAGGGATTTATACCTAGTTTAGTGAGTTTATCTATAATTCTAGAGTGGGGGATCATTGCTGGCAGAGTTCTGAGGATAACACTTGGGACTGGATTCATTTGTATTCCAAAATCATGTTGCTTTCCATGATCTGAAAGAAAGTGAGGGGGCTTGTGGAATAATATGGTTCAGAGAAGTGTGACTAAGTAATGATGTTAGGTTATTGGAGGCACTATCACAATCAATTCCATTATATCAAGCCCTATTTTTCTCAAGCACATGAACAAATGTACAAGTGCTGGAAGCAAACTGCATCCCTGTAAGCATACTTGTACATATGTATGTATGTAAGCACAGATGTATCTATATACTATAGTGTGTTTGTATATATGTCACAAGAGGTGGTTTATAAATATTATTAGATGGAGACCACTGAATACTTTGGGCATAAAGCTCCTACTAAGAGCAAACCTTTCTGGGTTAAGCTGGGGGGGGGGGGGGGGGTCAAGCTTTTGTTTTAAATAAAATATGGATGATCTAGGTTTGGAATGCCTGCACATCTGATAGATAACACAGATGTGTAGAACCGGCCGTGAACTGCATGCAATAAAAGTAAAGATTCTGCAGGTACGGCTGTGTTGCTCAAAAGAGTTTGGTTTTAACACATTTGCTTGACAAGGGCTTACTACATTTGATCCCTTTCTTTCACTTTCTTTTCTTTCCCTGTCCTTGTTTTGGTTTGGGCAAATAAAGTTAGAATGTTACCAAATATTTTCCCTTACATTTCTTTCCCCTTCTCTGTTTTGATTTGGTTAAAGTTGGAAACTAAAAAGAATATCTGTTTCCAGGACATTTCTCATAGCATGCATTCAAACTTCATCATTACTTACATCTCAAACAACTACAGGTACTCAGGCACAAGGCAAAAAAAAAAAAAAATCCTGATCTAGTAGTAGTAAGATTTCTATACAAAAGGGCAAGTCCTACAGTTTACAGTTTTTGTGCTATCCACTCATTAGACAAGCAAATCTGCCCACTCAGGGACTATGCATGACTCACGAAGGAAACAGCACCTGTATACTGATTGGTCCCAATGGGGTAACACATGAAACTGAAACCATGAACCCGCAAACTGCATTAGAGTTGTGACTACAGTGATCCCTCTTGCCTGATGATGCACTGCACTGCCAAGAGAGATTAGCAACACATCAGTGCTGAAATAAATACAAAAATAATACTTTGCACAAAGTAGATGCCCTAGTTGCATTTTATTCATCATGGTGCATGCAACCATACTAACAAAGTTACTCTTATTCCTGTCCAAGCTTAATGATGCTGCTGTATCTCTGTGTATCAGATGTCCTCCTTACCATGGTATTTCAATGATGGAATTTCCACAGTTCTGCATAGCAAGCTACATATTTTTTAGAGATATTATTGCTTATAACCAGTGTGCAAGAGTAGCTCTACACACCAGTCACACCTGCATACAATGTCTGGCTGCAGGAGATATCGATCTCTTTGAATTTTCAAATTGTATTATTGTATGCTGCAAGTATAAACTGCTACACTCCATGCAGTATTAGTACATCTGTGTGCCCTTTCAGGCAAAGTTTTGTTGTAATTTATCCCAGTGCAGTCTGACAGTAAAAATCTAACAAAACTCACAGGGACTTGCAACTCCATGCATTCTATAGCCCCACAGGTCTGATAGCCTCTCAGCAGGCATAGTACTAGTCTTGCTTTCAGGTTCTCACATCTTCTTTTAGCAATGCTTCACCAGCATTGGTAATCTGCAATGCCTCCTTGCAAATCTCAGATCTGGTGTGAGTGGTTCAACAGCATCATTTCCATTTGTTATTTTATAGTGAAGGCTTGTACTACAAATATGGTCTATATATTTTTTTTAATCCTTGTCTTAATTTCTCAGTAAGAAAAATGACTACTGCTTGTTGGGCAGATATCCATTCTAGGTTTTTCTTCTCTGTCTACATTGTAAATTAACTGTATTGTATTGCTGAATGATACCCTCTTTCTTGTGGCTAACCATTCCTTCTTCCTCTTGATTCATTCCAAATTTGATGCTGAATGCACCACTGCCATTTCTAATTATACTTTTCAGCCGGGTATGAGTAGAAGTACACTGGCTGTAGTTAAGATGGGATTTATATAGACCCTCCTGCGGCAGATCATTTAAGCATTATTCTGGTTGATGGTGCCCCTATCCATGATTCTGAGACTATTCCAACTGGTACCAGTGGACATAGTACACCTCGCTGTAGTATATAGACTTGTGCACAGTTCATACACATAACCATTTTTATATCTGCCATCTGTCCTTGTTGTGATCCATGTATATGAATTATGGAAAAGACAGGCAGCATATTAAACATCTTGCTCCACAGACACTAGATCCTACCCAATTCGGCTTCGTCAAGGGCAGATCCTGCCATTTGAACCTGGTCAACTTCTTTGAAACAGTCACCAAAGCCATAGATGAAGGGAAGGTAGTCCACACAGCCTATCTGGACCTAGCAAAGGCATTTGACACAATACCCCACTCGGGCATCATAGACAAGCTATCCAGCTTAAATATAAACCCTTATGTCACAAGATGGGTCGCAAACTGGCTCAAAGACAGAACCCACAGAGTGAGAGTTGCTGGAGCCATGTCAGACTCGAAACCGGTCACAAGTGGCATCCCACAAGGTTCTGTCCTGGGACCGCTCTTGTTCGGTATATACTTTTCCGAGGTACAGGCCAACATGGGAGGACTATGGCTCACCAAGTTCACAGATGACTGCAAACTGGGCGCCATAATCGACTCTCCAGCTGACACAAACATCCTTCAAAAAGGTCTCACAGAGACGGATAACTGGTGCCAGAGCCATGGTCTAAAGCTAAATGACAAAAAGTGTATAGTCATACCCTTTGGCAAAAACAATGTGCCCACAAATTACCACATAGGCGGTAACCCATTAAGTACAGAGAAAGTAATCAGGGATCTGGGGACCCAAGTTGATAGCAATCTCTCCTTTGACAACCACATTGCCAAAGTGGTTAGAAAGACCTTCTACATAGCCCACCTCATCATGAAATGATTCACATCTAGATCAAGAGAGGTAATCGTGCCCCTTTATTCATCCCTCATCAGGCCTATCATAGAATATAATGCCCCTTTTGGGATTTACCTTACCCGACACCTGCAGCAATTAGAAAGACCCCAAAAATACCTCACCAAGAGGATCAAGGGACTCAAGCAGATGCCATATGCTGCTCGGTTAAAAAAACTCCAGCTCTACTCAGTTGCATACCTCCTACTTCGAGGCGATCTATGCCTGACATATAAAGCTATGTCCAATCCAGAATTAATGGACATGCTCCACCTCAGTAAATCTAAATCCCTTAGAGCCACACGCTCGAGGGACTTGAACCTCAGCACAGAAATAAATAGAACTTGCTGGAGGGACAGATTCATAACCCAGAGGCTCCCTTCGCTCTGGAATAGAATTCCAATTCATGTTAGGCAGAGCACCTCATTGAATCTCTTCAAGAAGAATCTTGATGAGTGGATGGGGGATCGTAGGTTTGTCCCGGGGATTACTTCTGTGTCACTATTAGACAGATGCACAGTAAACTAAACCTTAAAAAGGGCACAGTATACTCAAATCAAGGGGTGGCGTAAGCCAAACAAAATTGGGCTAGGATTGTAATTGCCCCAGGGCAGATAGCCTAGTATGAACCTATGAACCTATGAAAAGTCAAGATCAAGGCATCAAGTGTTATAAACGTTATACAGCACAACTCCTGGCTTTTCCTGAGAGATGGTAATAAGTCAGTCTTACAGAATACTTGCCCCATGAATGTAATGAATGTTTGTTCAAAAGGTTACATGGAGCAATTATCACCTTTGTAAGAGCTTGCAGACTCTTGCAGTCCAGACATGCAGGTGATTATCACATTATTTGTGCATTTACAGTATAACACTGAGACTTCACATGTAAAATCATTGACACCTGTCATTCTTATGCACATTACTAAAAGTCATTATCACATTGCAAACACAAGTGTGGGACACTCCATATGTTCATGAGTGCTACAGATATTTTACATATTTAGTTGTACAAGTATGGAACTTGTCATCTTGAAGACAGTTTTAGTAATTACAAGATGGAAAAAGAACTTTGTTCTGTGTGGTGTATATCACAGTTTGGTTACAATTATGGTTATGAAAGTTAGGATTTATTTTCCTATTTTGATAAATAACTGTCAGGGAACATGTCATCAGAGTAAGTAATACCTCATTTTGAAGGCAGCATTATTAGTTACAGGATGGAAAAAGAACTGTGTCTGTATGCTGGCCAAATGTGCAGATATCACATTTTGTGTGGGACTTTGGTCATGAGAAGTATGATACTGTTTCATATAATAATAATTCTAACAATTTCACATACAAGACTTCATGAGGAAAATTCAGTGGTACCACAAAGCAATTTGGGCCCAACACTGTCATCTTCCATTCTTTCCAATACATTTCTTGCACTTCATGAAGAAAGACTTTTTTTGATGGATCAACCAGGCAACATTCAAGCCTGGTTTTCCATTTCTCATTCTGTCTCCTCAACAGATGGTAGCAAGAGATGCCACAGATTTTGTGAAGGGGGCTTGCTCAAACGGTGTAAAGGTTCATGGAGTTTGGTCATCCCAAAACTCAAAGAAGCATATAAGCATCAAGGAAATAATGAACTTAATTTATGCCCCACAAACTTTGCATCATCTCTGGAACTCAGAACAACAAGAAGTGATAGACAATACCACTGTCATGTAGTATGACAACAAATAGTGGGGACAATGTCCTACTCCTTATGCAGACGAGCTATTCTAGCCTGGTACCTGACAACTCAACACATGCTCTTCCTTCAGGCTGTTATCATTCACTTTGAGCAAAATAAAATGGGTTCAGATGCCTAGGGAGTGAGCCTTTTCCCTGTGGTATATTTGGTTGGGGGCATATGGCCTAAATGACATTTGGCTGCAGAAAAATATGGCTATTGTGAATTCCCTGTGGGTAAAAAGAAGCACACACTACTATGCTACAGCATTGATAACCAAGTTCATGGGGACAGAAGAAGTAATGAGTGTTGTGCTCAGTGTACAGTATGTGCATGTATAATTACAACATGCAGAAGTGTGTTACAGCATGGAAGAAAGCTTGCATGTTACTGTAGTCACATTTATGCTCCAGTATGCATTTTAGGTAATGGTTCCTTGACACTATGAAGGGGGTAGTGGTCCATACACTCCCCCCCCACACACACATAGGTATGGGACACTTCAGACGCCCACCAGCTGAAGCCTCGTGCCTGCCCTCGGCATATTAGTGGAGTGGCAGTCCTTACTCTGCTTTTCCTCTTTACATGTGCCATTTCTGTGCCCCCTTGTCAGTCATTGTGCGTAATTTGGTGTTTTCAAGGGTGCTAGGTATGTACCTCTGCAGTGTCATCAGTATCATCACCACTTATGTACCTTATGAAAACAATAATGCTATATGTAGTCTTCAAATACATCTGTCAAACATCACTAGTAATCTGCATTTTCTTTCCTGTGTAGTTTCGTCCACCTTCTGACACTGACATGGCTTCACAAGCAGGAGAACAACAAGTGACTGTGTGGATATGTGGCTCTTTGTTTCTACTTGAGTGGTTGCCTCCTTCCCCTGTAACTGCAGTAAATTGACTCTTACATTAGAGCTGTAATACTTACCTTATAGCTTTAGGACACCTTAGGAAACCTTGTAAACTGCAATAGCCCCACTACGTTCGCCCTCGCTATGCTCGGGCTCTCTTCGCTCCCCTCCCTGCCCCCAATTCCCTCCCGCCCCCAGTACCTCTAAATTTATAGTACTATAGCCACTCCCCCACTTTCTAGATCCTATCTGCTTTCATCTGGGATAATTCCACCCACCCCTATTCTACTACCTACATTTAATAGCACCTATTAGCTTTCATCTGGCATTCTCCCATCCCCCCTTCCAGTACCTTTACCTCACCACTCTATCTTCTGGTGTTGCATCACCAGGTAAAACAGTTCCTTCACACACTAGCTGAATCACATATAATGATCTACTCCTCTTTACTACCCCTCTTGTTCACACCCCTCTTGTTCACATCATACCTCCTTACCTTGTATGAAAACCAGTTTCTTACGGGATTTCAGGTCCCAAAAGGCCATACTATCACCCCAGCTGTAAATCCTTCCACCTTCAACCATACTTACAGTACCAGATCCTATCCAACATCTTGTTCAGTCTATCAACATCTCAACCCCAGGCACATTAGCTCTACATCCAAACACTACCTCAAACTAATAAACAAATTCCTGAAGTTCATCACCAAGTATAGACTCAACTTAATACTTGGTGGTGATATTCACCCCAACCCTGGCCCACTCACTTCAGATACACATACCCCCTCTACTTGTAATCTAAGCTAAAAACCTACAATTTATAGGCCAACTAACTCTCTCCTAGTCTGTCATCTCAATATTAGAAGCATTAATAACAAGGTACATGAATTGCATGCACTTCTGGATGTCCACTCCCCTGAGATTCTCTGTTTATCTGAAACCTGGTTAAAACCTAACACTAAAGACAATGAAGTGTTACCACCTGGGTACAACATACACAGGCTGGATCGTGCTTCGAGGAAGGGGGGTGGGGTAGCTGTACTCTATAAATCTGAGTTGAATGTCACCATAGATGTAATACAACCTCCTCAGATTAATAACTCTGAGATTTTTGCCACCAAATTGCAACTTAATAAAAATAAATGCATTAATATCATCTGTATGTACATTCCCCCAGGTAACAATATATCTACATCTGAAGATATCCTGCACTGGTTATCATGTCACTACCCCCAAGAAACCCTACTACTTGGAGACTATAATATAGACTGGAGCACCTGTTCCTTAGAATCCCCAACCACCCATATTAACCTGCATGCATTTACACAAATCATATCCACCCCTACCAGGATAGGTAAACCCAACCAAAAAGAAAGTATACTTGACTGGGTACTCATAAACAGTCACCCCCAACTGTACACCTCTGGTACCCTCCTTAATGGCCTAGGCGATCACCTTCTCACATATGTAATTAAGCACAAAACCATTAATTCCCAACAACCCTTACTCAGAAAGGTTAGAAACAATAAAAACTTTGACCCTGCCAAATTCCAACAAGAACTAAACTCATGTAATTGGTCTATTCTAAAACACCTCCCCTTATTGGAAGCAGTAGCATACTTTAACAACAAATTCCTTGAGATCCTTGATTTGCATGCACCTGTTTGTTCAAAGAGAACCAAGGCAAAAACTGCACCATGGCTTTCTATAGAGTCTAAACTCAAAATTACCCTTAGAAACAAAGCATGGGCTTTATGGCATTCTTCTAAAGACCCTCAAGATCACATTAAATACAGGCAATCCAGGAACGAAACCAAAAAATCAATTTTACAAGACAAAAAACAATACTACTGTAATTTACAGACAGTAAATCAAAGTAACCCTCAGAAGTTTTGGGCAGGTTTAAATAATCTACTACATCCTGGACAAACTTCAACCCCAATCCCTGCTGCTACTATTGATAACACCCCTGAAGATGTTTCTGATAGTTTTCACCAATTCTTTACTGAGACAATTCAAGCCCTAGCTAGTCAACTACCTCCTAGCTCCCCTGGTCCTGAAAGTAGCACCCCTAGAAACCTACTTGCGTTCAGTTCCAACCAGTCGCCACTACACTTATCCGTACCTTGATCAAAAAATTAAAACCCACTACACTTTCTGCTGATCAACTCCCTGCCGAGTACCTACAAAAATCAGCTGATGCTATTGCTTACCCCGTCTCAATACTAATCAATCGAACCATAGTAGAAGCTAAAATTCCCACCATCTGGAAAATATCCTATGTAATCCCACTTCACAAAGGAGGCAGCTCTACTGAATTCTCCAATTATAGGCCAATAGCTATACTCTCTCCACTTGCAAAGATTATGGAAAATGTATTCATAGACAATTCATGCACCACCTAATCCAAAATCGCCTTATGGCAGACACTCAGCATGGCTTCCGTCCTCATCACAGCACTACTTCAGCCCTCCTAGCCTTTTCTAACACCATAAACCATAATTGCAACAATAATTATATATCCTCAGCCCTCTTTTTGGATCTTTCCAAGGCATTCGATATGGTTGATAACCAACTTTTAATCCACACCCTGCAAACATTCTGTCTAGATACTGGAGCCCTCCAATGGTTTCAATCCTACCTGAATGGTCGACAGCAGGCTGTCCTCTGGCAGAACAAACTCTCTAACCTTCTACCTAACACCCTCGGAGTACCACAAGGCTCTATACTAGGGCCCTTGCTGTTCTCCATCTTCATTAACGACCTTTATACTGTCATCCCAAAAGTCAGCTTTATCCAATATGCTGATGACTCTACTCTGATTTGCTCAGCCACATCTCCAGTAGAGTTATGGTCAGCTACCCAGACCACCTTTAATACAATAAAAAACTGGCTTTCTGAACATCGTCTGATCCTAAATCCCCAAAAAACTAAAATGCTGTTATTTTCACCAACACGTAGGTCTACCGCTTTCACCTTTACCATAAAATCAAATTATGGCACAATAATCTCCCCTGACCCATCTACAAAACTACTAGGTGTCATCATAGACAATAATCTCAAATTTGACCTACATGTTAACCAAACTATCAAAACCATCAATAAAAAACTAGGGTCACTTTACAGAATAAAAGCTATCCTAACCCCTCCAGCTAAAATTGCCATAGCTCGCTCTCACCTTCTTTCAACCCTTCTGTATGCATCCCATCTACTCTCGAATTTGAACAAGACTTTCCTTAACAAACTCTCAATTTGCAACAACCACATTGCCAGGTTTGCCACTGGGCTGCCTTTTAGGACACATCATTGCATCAGTCTAAATCAGCTTGGTTGGCTTGAACTACCTAGCCTAATCCAGTATAACCAACTGATTATGGCCTATAAAATCCACTATAATCCGGACAATACTCCTGCACTTAAAAATATTATCACCCCCTATAACAATCCTAGACCGCTTCGATGCTCTAACAAACTACTAATTCAGACTAGCAAAATTAATAACACAGCCGGTGATTCTCTCTTCGCAAACTCTGTAAGTAGATCCTGGAACTCACTTCCAGCTGATATTACCTTACTTTCCACCTTAGGTCAATTTAAAACTAGACTTAAACAACATTTGTCACTTAACTGGCTATGTCAATGTATCAAGCCTGGCTAACTCGAATGTGTAAAAATCTGTTAACCAGTTTACTGTGTAATTTAATTTAATCCTGACTTGTGCTCAGGACTAACTTTAACCTGTGGATCTTGTTTAACTTGCTTACTTATGTAATCTCTGTAAATAATCTGTTTGTAATATGTAATGCTGGTATTATGTAATGCTGTATCTGCTTACCCTTGGAGCTTTTCTCCCCGGGCCTCTGCTGAAAATGGACATGCATCCAGTCGGACTATCCCGGTCAACAAATGTAAAATAAATAAATAAATACAACATTCACTGGGCTACCGGCCATGCCTCTGGAAGTGAAAACCACTACAACCTGAACTTCCCCATATCTACTGTGAAGGTATACTGGATTGGAAGAAGAGGTATGCATTTTTGCGGAGTACTGCAGTTGTTGGAAGAAAAGTGCTCCATCTACCCTGAGCCCGACATTCTTGTGCTGCACATTGGAGGGAATGATATCATCAGTCAACCACTCGGAAGGCTACGGTTTCAAATCAGAGCAATTTTTGAACACCTGCAGCCATGGTGGCCACACTGTCATTTTGTGTGGTCTGACATAATTCCTCGCCAGATATGGAAAACAGCAAACAATCAATGGGCAGCACATAAGACCAGACGTTTACAGAATGGGTTCATGCATGGCTTGATGCACAGGGTCGGTGGATCTACAATCTTCCAAGACAGCATCACCACAGAAGATGTTCACCTGTTCAGAAGGGATGGCATTCACCTAAACGAGGAGGACATTGCATTGTTCTTGACTGGCCTCCACAATGACATGAGGAGAGCTATGCAGGATTGGTAACATGTAGCTTGTGAGAAGAATGGAAAACACCCATGCTCAAGTAGGACCAGTATGGTAAGTAAAACTCTATTATGAATTGTGTTGTGTAAAACATGATATTTTTCTGAGTTTGACAAATAACTGTGGGAAGGAGCTGGTGAAGATGCTGAGAAAGAACAACTGTTTCAGGAGAGTGCTAACACGTACAATCAAATATGTCAGTAACCATCCTGCAATATTTCTTTTTTTATTCTTCTTTTATCAGGCATGTGTAGAGTTTAGATGACAGGAAGGTCTTAGTAATACAGAACTTGATCTCATAGGTCCATTGCTGTACGGACACATGTAAAGAGAAAAGGTATAGGTAAGGAAGACTGCTGACATTGATGAAGGTCATGAGAGTGTAGTGGTATCAGCTGCCTGAGTGGGTAGCCTGCACAGGTATCAGACAGATCAGATGGCCTTGCATGCCACTGAAGTCCCATGCCTGTCCAGGGTTCACTAGTGGAGTGGCAGTCCTTACCTTGGTTTTTCTCTTTACATGTATCCATTCAGCAGTATGTTGGCTACATCAAGAATGTGTATATTTACAATGATATCTGTCTACATGGTAAAACCACTGGGTCTGAATGCTGTACACATGTACAGATATCCATTTGTTTAGGGCTTGGGTTATGGAAATTATGATTTTTTTCTTATTTTGGTAAATAACATTGCAAGGGAGCATCTGAATATGCTAACTACTACCTCATTTTGAAGACAGGATTGATAGCTGCAACATGGTAAAAGAACTGTGCCTGTATGTTGTACATGTGTACAGATATCAAAGTTTGTTTTAGACTTAGATTATGGAAATTATGATTTTTTTTCATGGTTTTAGTAGATAACTTTGCAAGGGAGCATCTGCATGTGCTAAGTAACCTCATTTTGAAGAGAGTATCAATAGTTCCAACATGATAAAAGAACTGTGCCTGTATGTTGCACACATGTACAGATATCAAAGTTTGTTTCGTACTTAGGTTATGGAAATTATGACTTTTTCAATATTTTGGTAAGTAACTTTGCAAGGGAGCATCTAAATATGCCAATTAATACCTAATTTTGAAGACAGTATTGATAGCTGCAACATGGTAAAAGAATGTTGCCTGTATGTTGTACATGTACAGATATCAAAGTTTGTTTCGGACTTAGGTTACGGAAATTATGATTTTTTTTCATATTTTGGTAAATAACTTTGCAAGGGAGCATGTCAGTGTGCCAAGTAATACCTCATTTTGAAGACAGTATTACTCCTTACAACATGGTATAAGAATGGTGTCTGTGCACTGTACACATGTACAGATATCACAGTTTGTTTAGTCTTGTAGGATTATGAAAATTATACATTTCCAATACTTCTCATCATTATTCCCATATCTTTGCAAGGGAGCATGGTGATGTCTCAAATGATGTATAATTTTGAAGCTGACATTGAGACACACAACTTGTACACTATGTAGCCTCTGTCTGTTACATGTGATGAGATATTATGCTTTGTTTATCAATTTTTAGAAATATTATATTAATCATATTTCTGTGAATATCTCCATAAAGAAGCATCACACAATAATGGTTAAGGTATAATTTTAAAGCCAGCATTCATACAAACAAATTAAATACAAATTGTATGGGTCTACATGGTACATTGACCAAGATATTGTGCTTTGCTTTTCCAAAAAGGTAAAAAATATGCACAATATCAGCATTCCTTGCCAAATATTTAATAATGACTTTGATACACACTATCAACATTTACACTGTTGGAAAAATCAGTGTCTGCTAAAAACTTTCACATTTACATTTTTAGTCTAACTCCTATAGTTAAAGAGTTATGAACATTTGTTTTCTGTATGGTATTAGAAATGGATTTTCTGAAAATGAGCTCAAGCTGCACTGTTGTTCGTATCATGGAATTATGCAGGCAGCTTTTTCTGAGCTGCTCCAGAGTGAATGAGTTAAGTCTTCTATTACAGTCTGTACATTTGGTAATTCAGACTCCCAGTCCTCTGAATAAATGAGTATCTCATTCAGTTATGCCATGGCATATCCTTACCAATATGCTAAAATTGGATCTTTATAATACGGATCTTAAATCCAAGGTAGGCTACAGTTCTGTGTTATCCTGGACAAAATGCAAAGACATTTTCTATTTTAGTCATTATGTTTGCATACAGAATCAACCTATTATTCTTGCCTTAGTCTTGTCCATTCAAAAATTACTTTCAAATACATGACTATTTAGCTTCATTACTAGCATCCTACAATGTTCTGGCATTTAACACTACAAACTAGGAACAGTCCACAAATGATAAACACGAACACACACAGTTCCTAAAGCACAGTTTGCCCAGCACAAAAGGCACTAATAGACACGTCAGGTAAATCTTCAGAAGTTTATTTCACATCAAGGTTAAGCGCTTTCATCACACCGTGACTTCTTCAGAACACTACTAACCATTCTCTGAACACTTTTATATAATTAATACATCACATGACCCAACACATTCAAACACCTGACATACTTATCTAATTGAAAAAACCATTTAAAAGTGCTAAAAGACTCACTAAAACTGTCATAATTTCCCCTTATATAAACACATTTTAAAAAACATATATGCGTATTTGCATTCATCCTGGTATGCAGTTTAATAAATCCTCACAATTAAAAAACTTATACTATATTCCACAACATTTTATATACATTTCAATAATATATTTAATAAAACATAATAAGACGAGGTATGGATGACATCCCCTGTTTTAGACTGAATATTGCCTATATATACCCGGTATTATCCAAAATTGGTTTAACTGATATATGATCATTAATTCCCGGGTATTCAGAGGCATTGAGCCTAATTTGCCACCCAACCTCTCTGTCACTGACTTTCTTTTTTATATCTCCCCCCCTCACATTATCATTGACGTGTTCCAAGATACCAAATTTAAACTTAGAGCATTCTTTGTTATCTCTCAGGTGCTTCCACAGAGCGTTGTTCTCGTCTTTTTTCCTTATACTGTAATAGTGATCATAAATTCTATTACGTAGGCATCTATTTGTCATGCCTACGTAAAAACCTGGACAATTAGTGCACATAGCCAAATACACTAGATTTTTAGTCCTACAATTCCCCCTGTAGAAACTAATTTTGGCTTTATTGAAATTTTGCAGAGTGACAGTCAATTCCTCACAAATGTATTGACATTGCTGACAGGTCCCACATTTGCTTGTTCCCTTAAGTACCTTACTTGATTTCTTATTATCTTTCCTTTCCAAAAGACTTTTCATGTTTAACCCGTTCTTGTGGACAAAACAGGGCTCATTCCCCACTATCCTCAAAACTTCGCTGTCAGCATACAACACTTTCCAATTTCTCTGTAGTATTTCTTTAATATCTCTACTGTATTTGGAATGCTGTATAATACACGCCCTTTTGAATTTCCTACTATCTACGTCCCAACCTGCTACCTGGTCTTTACTCACTATATCTGTACCTTGTTTGTTTCCCAATAAGGGCTTGTACTTGTTTCCCCATTCCTTAATGACATATTCACTTACATCCTCTATCAGGTCCATAGGGTAACCCCTCTCCCTAAAAAATTCCTTCACCTTGCACATTTCCTCCACCACTTCATTCTCTTGAGACGTCATCCGAGCCACCCTAATACATTGCCCTTTTATTATATTTCTTTTTTGGGCCGTTGGATGGCTACTTGAAAAGTGCAAATATGAATTACTGAACGTATTTTTTCTATATATGTTAGATTTAAATTTTCCATCTTCAATACTTATCCTAACATCCAGGTACGGTATAGTCACCCTATCTTTATTGAAAGTAAATTTAAAGCTCTCACTACATGTGTTTAAGTATGCGCAAAATTCATTCAACTCATTGCTGTTACCATTCCACAATACAAATATGTCGTCCAAAAATCTTAGGTAACAAGTAACATACTTGTACCATTTAGATTTGAAGACAAATTCTTTTTCCCAATCGAACACCACCAGACTGGCATATATGGGGGCACATGCTGCCCCCATAGCAACTCCCTTGATCTGCTGGTGGTATTCCCCTTCAAAATAGATGTAGTTGTGCGCTAACACTGTCTCCATAAATTCTAACAATAGAATACTTTTCTCACTAGATGTCACCCCAAGACTGTGCATGCTCTCATGAAACCTTAATAGACCCTCCTCCTTGGGTATGCTGGAAAAAAGGTCTATGACATCGATGGTCACTAACCATTCAACACCTTTCACCAACTCAGGTTGAAGTCTACCAAGGAAGTCCCATGAATCATATACTAAGTGTGGTATTTTCCGTAATGCTGGTTTAAGCCATTTATCAATCACCATTCCCAGAGGGAAGGTTTTGGCCTGACTTCCTGATATTATAGGCCTAAAAGGGGGGTCCTGTACACTCTTGTGGACCTTGGGGATACCTACAATGGTGCCTAATATTGGGTGTTCTACCTTCAAAAATTTATATAATTCATTACCTATCCTTTCTTCCAATAATAAATCCTCTAACATCATGTCCACTTTGTGGTACCCTATATGTACTTCATTTCTTGACGAAACCTTGTATTTGCCAGATTTTAACAACAATTCCATTATTTTGTTTTTGTAGTCACTATAATAGTACAGTACTACCCCACCCCCCTTGTCCGGTTTCATTATCCGGATCCTGTTGTCTCCCTGCATCTCCTTCAGTGTATTGTATTCGTCACAAGTTAAATTGAATCTAGTTCCCAACTTGCTATGCTTGCTATACTTATACAAATCATTGATCACTAATTTCTCATAAATTTCTAATATATTGTTCAAGGGGGGTGTGTATGTACTCTTGGTACAGAACTCTTTAGGTGCATATACGGTACCATCAAACTTCACACTTAAATTCAGTTTTCTAATGTACTTCTTGACATCAAGTATACAGTCAACCAAATTGAAAGTCCCTTCAGGAATGAATTTCATCCCCTTAGAGAACAACGTAAAATGTTCCTTCCTAAGTACCACATCTGTGTAATTGTATATGTGAAAGTTATCAAATGAACTCACTATCTCATTGATCCTAACTATCTTGGAGTGGTTGTTCTCGGGGATAGACCCCAGGGTTTGTTTTTGTAATTGTAATTGTAATGGTGGTCTTGCCCCCCCCTCCCCCCCATGTATTCTCCCCTCCCTCTCGAAAACCCCATTTGGTCCCCTTCCCACTCTTGGTGTCTCTCTAAAAAAACTTCACCACTTGATTTCTCCTCATAATTGTTATAGTGGTTGTCCCTATATTTATAATTGTTGAACCTCTTGGGTCTCTGGTAACTATAATTGGCCCCCCCAGCATAACCATTCTTTTTAACTCCCTTGAATTTGTCCTGCTGAAAATTGTTCCTACTCTTTTCCCACATATACACATCACCCTTTTTGTACTGCTCTATGTCCCTATTTAATTTATTACATTTTCGTTCATATTGTTTTTCAATAATGCCAGCCACCCAATTGAACTGGGATTCATAGTACATTTCAAACTCCTCATACATTAAATCATGGACAATGATGTCATTCAAATCATCCAATTCAGTTAATAACATGCAAATTCTTTTGTCATTGCATTCCATTATAAACTTTATAAAGGAAAACCCAAAGCCGTCAAATAACTTGTTACATTCACTTTTACTATTTTCATCCATTATGACCCCCATAGGAGTCTTAAAAAACCGAAGCCCCATAGGTACTACATTATTGTCCAAACATTTCTTTAAATAATTATTGTCCAGTTGTAAACTTTTCAGTGCTTTAAGCTTCTTGCCAAACAAAAAAATAGTGTCTTTTAAGCTTTTTTCACCTGTTACACTGTCGTGAACATTTTTACTGACTGCATCACTCCCGTTAACTCCAAACTCGTACTGACCCTCTAAAAATGTATGATAGTTATAGCACGCATGGGGAGTGTGAGAAAAAGTTTGTTAACAGTACCTTTGTCTCTCCCATGCGCCGCGAAGGCATAAGTCTTTTTAGGGACAGTCCGTTTCGGCCTCGCACCCGACAAGTATAATTCCCCTTCCGATCCGTTCCTGCTGGCTCCTGGTATTGATTTCTCCTGTCCTAGGTCCTCGGAACGCGATCTATTGGAAGCCGGCTTGTCTTTAGAGTTCCCATCCGAACGGCTGCCATTGTGCGTCTCACATCCCTCTTGTCTGTTTCCTCCACGCGTTGACATCATAGGTTTCACGTTAGCAGCAGTAGAGTTAGGTTGTGACATTAGTTCTAACAATCTTGTTAGCTCACCTCGCATAATGGCCATTTCCGACTGCAAACACTTTATTTCATCTCTCCTTGGAGAAAAAATAGACGGCAATTCGTCCAGTGAGTCCATGTTCACCCCCTCGACAGATAACACTACAAACTAGGAACAGTCCACAAATGATAAACACGAACACACACAATTCCTAAAGCACAGTTTGCCCAGCACAAAAGGCACTAATAGACACGTCAGGTAAATCTTCAGAAGTTTATTTCACATCAAGGTTAAGCGCTTTCATCACACCGTGACTTCTTCAGAACACTACTAACCATTCTCTGAACACTTTTATATAATTAATACATCACATGATCCAACACATTCAAACACCTGACATACTTATCTAATTGAAAAAACCATTTAAAAGTGCTAAAAGACTCACTAAAACTGTCATAATTTCCCCTTATATAAACACATTTTAAAAAACATATATGCGTATTTGCATTCATCCTGGTATGCAGTTTAATAAATCCTCACAATTAAAAAACTTATACTATATTCCACAACATTTTATATACATTTCAATAATATATTTAATAAAACATAATAAGACGAGGTATGGATGACATCCCCTGTTTTAGACTGAATATTGCCTATATATACCCGGTATTATCCAAAATTGGTTTAATTGATATATGATCATTAATTCCCGGGTATTCAGAGGCATTGAGCCTAATTTGCCACCCAACCTCTCTGTCACTGACTTTCTTTTTTATATCTCCCCCCCTCACATTATCATTGACGTATTCCAAGATACCAAATTTAAACTTAGAGCATTCTTTGTTCTGGCATTAGCAATCAGTGAGAACTTCTTCCATATCTTTACTTACTGTGTATAATAGGTAATCTTTTAATTCAATATTGGGGTAGGACAAACTTCCAATATTGCTGCACACTGATCAACAGCTTAACTTCAGCTCTCCTACAGAGAAAAAGAAACTAAAATAAAGATAAGGGCTAGTAATTCTGACAATTTTAGCAAAATTCAGTTACTAGCGAGTTAGTACACTGCCTAGATGCCAGCAAAGAGGAAACTTAGAGAGCCTGAATGAAAATCAACTAGAAACATTGGAGAGAAAACACTGACTGGGAAGACTCCTGCAGCTATTCAGCAAGAAGCAGCTCATGCTCCAGCTTTGGTACAAGAGATGGCCTACAGTAATTTAGAGGAAAAATAAATCAAATGCGCTCAGGAGCTGATTAAAAAATGAAACACTGAAGGAGTAAATCAACTAGAATAACAAAATGCTAAAAAAAATGGAAGAAGCTTTAAACAGTTATTCAGATGAACTGATAAAACTACAAAAAACAAAAAAACAGAGGCTGAAATGAAGAAATGTTTGGCTGAGTATAATAAGAGCTGTTTTGAAAATAGTACGTTAGAGGATAGAGCACACAGCAAAAACCTGATATTTTCTGCTGTACACAGAAACTAAAAGGAGCAGACTGCATTAATTTTATAAAAGCACAAATAAGCAACTAGACTGATAATCTACATCAGGATTTGTTAACTGAAAGGGTACATCATGTATATGCTCCAAACCTGGCCACGAGAAAGCAGCCAAGACCAGTAAAGATGCAATCATACCAGCAGAAAGAGTTGATCCTGACAAAAATGTGGCAGAAGGGCAAAGTATTAAAAACTGGAGAGAGTACAGTGTTTGTGGAAAATTATTATTCACTGTACACCAGATAGAAGAGAAGCAAATTTATCCCAGTAATCAGGAAATATTGACCGGCAGGTATGAGATTCAAACTGCTGTATCTAGCTTTCTTCAAAATATTTTTTCCTGGAGGATCAAAGTCATTTTTTGATGCAAAAAAGGCTACAGAGGAAATAAAAAAAGTCTATGAAAACCACTCCAACCTGTAGGCCAGTGAGTCAACAACTTAGTAGTAATCACAGTCCTTTTATTAGAGCAAGAAGCACAGTGAATTCTCAAGCAAAATGCACAGTAAATCCTCTGGCACCTCAGCTACCATTAGCCTTTACAGAGTATATCTTTCCCCACCATGAAATTCCCCTTTATACATAAAGGAACTTCCCCATGTGGAAGGCGTACAGCTTGCCAGTATGTAGTTAGAACTTTCCCTGTAATTAATTGAAAAAACTTTCAAGAGCAAGACTATTTTACCTGTAATATTGAAGAAGTAATATATGGGATAAGATACCCTTCTGGGAAATATTACATAGGGGAAAGCAAAAGGAGTTTTGCCACAAGACTCAAAGAACATGTAAGAGATATAAGGAAAAGTAAACAGTCTAGTCAAGTGGCAGAGCATTTTTATAATTGCCATAATGGGGATCCTACAGGTTTACAGGCTACAGTGTTAGAACAATTTTAAAATTAGTATTTTACATCAGACGGTATTAAATATAATCTATGAAAAAAGGAATCTATTTTTATTTTAAAATATAACACACTTTGTCCTAAGGGTCTTAATAAGGAGTGCAACTGGATATGTTTTTTTTATGAGCTGACTTTAAGATCTTAACTGTCTTAATCGTATAATTTATTGCTGGGGGTGATTTTATGTATAAAAAGGAAATTTCATGGTGAGGAAATATAGACTCTGTAAAAGCTAATAGTTGCTGAGATGCTAGAGGATTTACTGTGCATTTTTCTTGAGAATTCACTGTGCTTCTTGTTCTAATAAAATAACTGTTATTACTACTAAGTTTTTGACTCGGCATAGAGGTTGGAGTGGTTTTCATTGATTCAGTATTTGTTAGTGGTTTTGCATGAAAAAAGTCTGTCGAACAAAGCATGAGCCATCAAACAGAAGGAGGCTCTGCTTCTCATTCTTCTGATAAAAAAGCCAGTAGATAGACTTTGCCAGTGAAACCATTTCCAAAGTCCTAAATGAAAATGCTTGAGAGACAGAAAAAAGCACAGAAGTTGACTAGAAGAATCAGGAGTACCTTGGACTTGAATCAGAGTATGGGGTTGGGAGATGGAGAACAGGAAGAATTAATGAATATATTTGTGACTGTAAATCATCAATCACATCTGTGAAGTATGGATTTACAAGAAAAAGTGGGTGAGAAACATTTCAACTTTATTTGACTTTGTTAAACTTGTGGGGGGACTGAAGGCATACACCCCACTTCATGCCACTAATGTTTGGAAGGACAATAAAATGGAAAAAAAGAAGGAAAAAAGAGTAACTGTAACAACTGGATTGCTTCTAAAACCATTTGGACCTACAAAGCTGATATAAATATTTTTTTGCACTTGCTCTGTTTCAGTGCTCTTTAACACTTTGATACATTTATTGATTTGGTTGAATTTATCATGGTTTTTAAGCCTGCACTTGTTAAACAAATGTCATCTTTTTGCCACTGTACTGCTCTTACGTTGTTTTAACAGTATTCTAATATTTTCTAACCTCCTCTGGTACTGCAAAATCTGTTCTGAGTTTGCCAAAGTACTTCTGAGTCAGCCAGAATATTTGTAAGTTTTGCAAAGTTAGTCTGTGTTGTTGTTCTCTTACATTGTGTGCTATTTTCTTTATTTTGTTAAACACTTCTCAGGGCTAGTGAACTTATTTCCAAGGATTCCTGATGTTGCAGGAATTCTAACTTTTGTTGTAAAGCATTCGTTACTGCACTTGAGTTCAAAACCAGTTTGTTTTGCATTAAGAGGGTTCTTTTGCATTGTTGGAAACTGCTGGTGCAATGTTTATTGTGTTTTTATCTGGCTGACCTAAGGGATTAACTGTGTAAAAGTCTTTCATCCTGCTAGTATAAAATAATTAAGAGTGAGCTCATTTATTCAGAGCTTCCCTGTGCCTGGCTTGGACATCTGTGACTACAAGACTTGGACTGCTTCTAAAACCATCTGGACCTACAAAGCTGATATAATTATGTTTGCACTTGCTCTGTCTCAGTGCTATTTAACACCTCTGTGCTGCATTTATTGATTTTCTTGAATTTATCACTGTGTTTCAGCCTGCACTTTTTAAAGAAATGTGATCTTTTTGTTACTGTACTGCTCTTAGGTTGCTTGTAAAAGTATGCTCTGAGTTTGCCAAAGTTTTTATGTGTTGCTGTTCTCTTACGTTGTGCATGTTTTTCTGTATTTTGTTGAATATTGCTCATGGTTAGTGAACTTATTTCCACGGATTCCTTATATTGCAGGAATTATAGCTTTTGTTGTAAAGCATTTGTTACTGTACTTGGGCTCAAATCCAGTTAATTTTATATTAAGAGGGTTCTTTTGCACTCTGGTGGGAGCAGAGCTGAATTCAGGTCATCCAAGCTGGAAATGCACAGTTCCCCATGAATAGTATACAAGCAAACCTCTCCAGTTTAAAATCCTCTATAAGACATACTCTTCATAGTCTCCCACATTTTACAGCTGTTCAAAAAACTGCCAGTTTGTGCAGAGAGCAGTACCACTGCAGGTCATCTAACTGAAGTTGTTCAATATTGGCACATTTTGCCATATGTCTGGAGAGAGTCTGGTGAAATCCAAAGCATCCACTGCCAAAATCAAAGAAATAAGTACGTTATGAGTTTTATTTGCACTTTGCTGTCTGTATTTTATCATTTGCTGCTTCATTTTGCTGATGTTTTACTGTATTTATCTGCACTTTAAAAAACATTTCTCTCTCTTTAAGTAGCTAATATACAGCATAGACTAGATTCAGATCTGCTGAATCTAAACTCTGTTGTTATACTTGAGCACTATTCCAGCCATCTTACACTAGGAGGGCCCTTTCAGCACACTTGTGGCAGAAGTGTGTAGTCTGCATCTCATCTGAGTTGGAGATTACTGGAGAAAAGCTCATTGTGTTCTTTCCCATTAGTGGTTCAGCTTAAATGTTTTTAATTTCACCTGTATTTATGCCTCATATTTGTGCAGCATGTGCCGGGGTTCAACAGTGCCCTGTATAGACACAAATGCTTGAAAGACAATTTCTCCTATACATCCCTTAGCGAACCCTCCCAAGCTTCCCATCTGCATTGCAGGAAACTCAGTTGTGCGCTAAGAAGCACTGCCATAGTTTTTATCCCTGGCCTTCAACAGAATAAGCCCCATTGTTAATCCTAGGGTTTAATCTGGTCAAACTAGCCCACTCCCCAATAGTTATGGTAAAAACTTGCCATAATGGCTGGTCAGTTTCCAACCGTTTCTCTGGCCAGCCTGATTGCCAGGGGTATCCTGAGGCAATGTAGTAATTGCCTCATGTATACTGACAACCTCTTACTACTAAAACAAATACAGCATGTGAGAGATGTAATTACACTATGAATTTGGAATCAATTTTCTCACTTAACAACAAATCAGACATCAAACAGGTTGTCACCACACACATCACCTCTCATGTAAAACAAGGTGACAACACATAAACCCACATAAGCAGAGGTACTCAACAGAAGCCTATCAAAAGATCAGAGAACTCCTAAGTGCAGACCACTTACACACATTGCAGAGTAAATAAAATCCACTACACATAACAACAGACACATACCAGTGTCTCAGCAAATAAGCCCATAAGGTTAAACACCTCAAAAAAAAAAAAGTCCTGGTCATAGGTGAGTGCATAGTGAGACACACAGATGTCCACCTAACCAGGCTGGAGAAGAAGAACATCATGATCAACTGTCTGTCAGGTGACAAGATCTGTCAAATCATGTATGCACTCAAGCCAATCAACAACAATTACCATTATGACCCTGTCATAGTACATGTTGGGTTGAATGACTTGAGATGTACCTCTCTGGACTATATGAAGATATACATGACTGAACTCTCAGATTATGTCTCCCAGGCAAGTATGTCCCTAGCTTTAAGTAGCATTCTACCTTCACCCAAGATGATGCTACAACACAGACAAAAAAGGAATGACTTCAACAAGTGGTTTAGCCTATGGTGTCAATCCAGGGGGTGTCAGCTTATGCTTTCGAATATTGGCAGAGGGGTTTGCCTCCCCCATAGTGTCTTTTTTAGGCAATGTCAAAATAACAAAATTTCTGACGTACAAAAATCCACCTAAGACAAATACAAGATTGTAATGCTTAATGCTAGGAGCCTAAACAGGAAACTGCACTCTCTGTAAGCACTCCTCACCTTGGAAGATGCTGATATCTGTGCAGTTGTTGAGACATGGTTTAAGGCTGCAGAGAGCACCCCCACTGTACAAGGCTACAATGCCTTCCACACATTCAGACCCCAAAATAAGTAATAAAGAACCAAAGGTGGAGGTTTATCCATCTTCATTATAGGCAAATACACCTCGAGACTGGTTAAACAGCATGACTCTCTGCTACTTCAGATCCAACTAACTATAGGTAAAACACCCTACCACATAATTGCTAGCTACAGGTCCCACACCATGAACCAAGAGGAGCATACCTCCTACTTGGACTTACTAAACTCACTCACTGTACAGTCAAACACTTTGGTCATGGGAGATTTCAACTATCCTTTCATCAATCGGGTGACATACATGACCACAAACATGCTTGCCCTGAGATTCCTGGACTTTGTAAATACAAATGCCCTGGAACAGCTAGTCTGCACCCCCACAAGGGGCTCAAATGTCTTAGACTTAGTACTCATCAACATGGGGGGGGCACTGCACTACCCCCTGTGTGTGTTGCCCTCCCTGGAAAGGTCAGACCTTAAATCTGTCTTGTTCAAAGTTGCAATCAAACCTAACATACCAACAGGAGCAAAAAACTGAAAAATTGAGCCAAAACAAACTACAGTCTACTAGGCGATGGTATACAAAGTTTCAAACCCCCTATTAATACAGCTAACAATGACTGCTATGCAGAAGACTACAAAAATGCCCTGTATAACCAGCTAAACAATTGTATAGACTCAGCTTTACCAGAATGGATCAAAACCAGGTCCTCCCAAAAAAAAAAAAAAAAAAAAAAAACAGGTCACCCTGGTAGACCTCAATTATAAATAGGTTATAAAACAAAAGGAAGAAAGGGTCAATATTACGTTATTGAATACTAATGTATTCGAAAATGTAATAGTCGACCCCCTAAATGTCGAAACCATCAAATGCTGAACTTCAAAAAACACAAAAACCCAAACAAACCATTTAAACACTGTAAGCAGGGGGGCAAGCACCCCCTGTGCCCCCCACAGCCCCGCTACTTAAATATACCAACTCCAAGATCGCCATACAGTGCAGAAAATGGAAAACTTCCATTTCCACACTGTACAGAGATCTCCATTGAAATGTTTGATGTTTGACGTTTTCGACATTTATGGGCCGATTATTACGTTTTTGAATACATTAGTATTCGATAACGTAATATAGACCTGGAAGAAACTGATGTCTAAGAACAAGACAAGAATACCCTCCACAGCTTGAACAAGCAAATCAGATATCTTGTAAAATCCTCTAAAGGTAGTTATGAAGCTAAATTAACATCTCTAGCTAAGGATAATCATAAGGCATTCTTTAGCTCCACCCAGAATCTAAAAGGGAAAGCCCAGCTATGTGCCAAACTTATAGCGGATGGTACCTCACATACTGAACCTAAAGAAATTGCCAACCTGTTAGCTGATAGATTCGATGCAAACCTCACCCTCCTGTACCTACCAGCCATACCCCAAAGCATACCTGACACCAGTCCTCTACCTAGTATCTCCAAAGAGCAGGTCATATCCATGCTATCCAAGCCCAAAAACACGGCTTCCATGGAACCAGATAACATCCCAGGCTGCCTACTAAATCTAAAACAAGACCTAGTGGAAACACCTGGAACTCTCTTTAACCTCAGCCTGAGCACTGGTTTTGTTCCAGCAGAGTGGAGAACAGCAACAATAATCCCCTTGCTCAAAGGGGGTCCCATCAACCGACCCTGGGAACTACAGACCCATAAGCCTAACCAGCCTTATCTGCAAAGCCATGGAAAGAATCATCATGGAATTCTCATCAAGGGCAAAGGTGACCTTCAAACTCTTGACCAGACCAAGTTTGGCTTCATTAAGGGTAGATCATGCTCACTGAACCTGGTGGACTTCTTCAAGAATATCACCAAAGCCCTGGATAAAGCCAAAATAGTACATACTGCCTATTTTGACTTAGCCAAGACTTTTGACAAAATCCCCCACTCAGGTATCTTTGAGAAACTCTTCCAGCTGGGTATTAACTCATATATCACTAGATGGGTAGCCAACTGGCTCACTGACAGAAAACATACTGTCAAAGTTGGTGATCCAACCTCTACCAGTAGACCAGTTACCAATGGCATACCACAAGGATTTGTGCTGGGTCCTCTACTGTTTGGAATCTATTTCTTGGAAGTCCAGGTGAAAGTAGGCAGCCTGTAGCTTACCAAGTTTACTGATGATTGAAAACTGGGGGCAGTCACCGAGTCCCCAAACTATGTTAACATATTACAAAAGGGGCTAACACAGACAGATGATTGGTGCCAAAGCCATGGACTAAAACTACATGCAAAAAAGTGCATTATTATCCCCTTTGGCAAAGAGGAGGCCCCTGCAAATTACAGTATTAATAGCAACCCCTAAGCTCAAATCCAGTGGTGCAAGATTTGGGAACAAAGGCTGATAGCAATCTAAACTTCAATCAACATGTGTCCACGGTGGTAAGAAAAGCCTTCTATGTTGTGCATCTAATAAGTAACGGCATCGCATCCAAAACTAAGGATGTTATTACTCCTCTGTACTCTACCTTCATCAGACCACTAACAGAGTGCAATGCTTCCTTTTACATGTACCTCACCAGACACCTGCAGCAGCTGGAGAGACCAGAGAAGTTTCTCACCAAGAAAATTCTGGCCCTCCAAAGCATAACCTACATGGAAAGACTGAAAGCTTTGTCACTGTACACTGCATCCTACAGGCTGCTGAGATGTGGCTTTTGCCTGGCCTACAGAGCAGTCTTTGACCCTGCCCTAATGGAAATCCTGCACATCCGCAAATCAAATGGGACAAGAGTCACTTGCTCCAGGGTTCTCAACCTAGCCTGTGCCATTAACAGAACATGCTGGAGAGACAGATATATCTCACAGAGATTGCCTCTCCTCTGGAATAAACTCCCAAGTCAAGTGAAGCAGAGCTCTTCAATGTCCATATTCAAGTACAACCTAGACAATTGGATGGGAGACCATAAATTCACCCTGAGGAATGGCACCCATGTCCCTCATGGACAGGGGCAGTCAGTGCTGATCATAAACTCACTCTGTGAATAATGACCATCTAACCAAGGTCAATTAGGGAACACAGGTATAACATGCTAGGCTTGTAAAGATCACAGGTCCATTAGCCTATTAACTTCCTATGAACCTATGTAAGTAAAACAATTTGTGTTCTTAACAATATTTGTAAAACAATATTTATGATATAAACTGCATGTTATATATTAAAGCATTTTCAGTGATTGTCATATGTGATAGAGATAATAAAGTAAACAAGTACCCTTTTTTCTTTTTTAGTTTTATGAAATGTACGCATAACAGAGCAAAAAGAAAAGAAAGGCTGGACAAAAGCATGTTCAGATTGTTATGTTGTAATTTTGGACTACTGGGATGAGGATAGGGTGTACAAGTGCACTAATTATTATACATGTTGAGTTGAGCTGCTTCTCTTACTTTGCTATGCATGAATGTCTGGATTAATGCCCCTGGCTTAATCTAGTAACAGGTTTCTTGTATAGGCATGTGTGCTATAAAATAAGAGGACACTGTGAATATAAGGAAAAATGTTATTTTAGTAAATAAATGTTCCGTGTAAGTTCAGACGTCTGCAGCTGAGGGCAGCTGTATGTTATGTTGTTATGTTTCGATAGAAACAATCAGACTGCAGGTCCAGGGAATAAATATCAAGAGCTTTGGACATTGTTTGCTGAGCAATGTAAAATAAAAATGTACATCTTATTAAAAATATATAGTTTGAAAATACTAGAAGTGAATAAGAAATAGTAGATTTCCTGATATCTAATACCTCAATACATTTACTAGACCAGAGTATAATTTATTTAAAGATAGCCAGTGCACTTTTTCTTAAGGCTAAAATTTAATGTTTTCTGACAGCACACAAACTGATTTTCACATAAGGCATGGGTAAAGATTAATCAAAAACAGACAGCAGTTAATGTAAGGAGGAACACAGGCTGTAACATGGACTTTAGCATGTATAACTTTAATTCTAGTACAAGTAATGTCTGCGGGTGCAGCTGTCAACCTTGGGTAATTGTTCATATCAGGAGAGTTAAACTTCATTATTTGAAGATGTACATAGTTTTATGTGTTTAATTTAAATTAATAGGTTATGGAAATGCTTTTTTTTTGTATGAGGGATTTTATTAAAACATAAACAGGTAGATTCAATAAAGCCTACACTGTCATTTTCCACCATGTGCGCATAACAGTGCGATCCACAGACAGGCACCGAAACTTTTAGATTCAGTGAGCACTGTGTAGAGGTGTACACCCCCCACACAAACAAGTTAAACACTGTGGCATGCTAATTGCAACAAAAGCAAATGAATTACATGCCAGTTAACCAATTTAACATGGTGGAGCTATTCAACATGCTATAAAGCAACAATGTAAACTCTGTGCTGGTGTTCCCAGTGAATTGCAAAACTCCTGGAATACAGCCACAGAAAGGAGTCTACATGGACAGGATAAAAAGTAAAAGGTGTCAGATTTACACAGAGCTGACCTTAACATGTGACAGCATTAGATACAGACTGGATGAAACAAAGGGAGAGTAACAATAGCAACATAATCCTTTTTTGTGCTGTTAATATAAATGCAGCTTTGCTCCCCCACCCCCAAATGAACAGTACACTTGTAAGTAATGGAGACAAGATAAAAGTGCAGAAATGTGTGCTAATCAAAATAAATATGAAAAAAACATTAAGCAGACTATTCATAGTTACATGGCAGCATATGCAATATGCAGCTAATGAAATGCAGGCATATCATGTGAAAATCAGTACTTCTCTGTGCAGATATATCCCAAAGTAATATCCTCTCTTCTATGTTCAACACATAAACAATACCGCTAACTTTCAGTTTTCCCAACTACATGGTTGCTATGTGGTGTAAATTCAGGGTTGTCAGCATGGTGAACATGCAGACGAGGTCTGAACTCATTAGAATTGCTGAATCCCAAAAAATGGATCCATGTAGGGATGCACACATAGTGTAGGCACTCCCTCAGTGTTTGTGTTCAATGTATGGCAAGTGTGAATGCTTATATCATATGAGTGTGTCAGGTTAGAATTACAAAGTGTTACATGTACGTCAATCGAGGTTGGAAATTTATGTAAGCAGCGCACAGTTCACAGGTTCTGTTACATTAACATCCAACCTCCTCTTTATTTCTTGGTAAATTGTGTTTTCTCTGTCAGTTTTTCATTATTACTTTATTATTTTTGTATATTCTTTGTACAATGCGACTTTTAGCACAATCACGGAAACGGAGCAATGAATGGAAGTTTTGCTTGTGTTTATTTTGCTTGCACGGCATTGCATGATGGGCAAAAGGCCGACCTTAAGGATGGTTAGTAAATAAGGGAATGTCATTTAGCTATTCCAGTGGCAGCATTGCTATAAGTATGATAGTTAGACCTGAGTCTGTGGAATACACCTGCTACTTAAATGACTCTGTGGCAGCAGGTGTTAATGCAGTTAGTGCAGTGATATGTTTCTTTTTGAGGCCAGATGGTACCGGGTTCAAATACAACTGTATGCAAGCTTTTAACTACTTTCGTATTACTGTTGCTGTACGTTTGTGAGTGATGCACACCATCATGCAATAATGAATTAAAAAAGAAAATGGGTAAGATAGAACAGTGGCGAAATGGGGATGCTAAAGTCTGACAATTAATATTGAGTCTCTGGAATACACCTGATATTTAAATGACTCTGCAGTGGCACATGTTAATGCAGTTAATGCAGTGATACATTCCTTTTTGGGGCCAGATGGTACTGGGTTCAAATACAACTGAATGTGACACTTTTACATACTTTTGTATTACCATTGCTGTGCATTGGTGCATGATGCACACCATCACACAATAATGCACTAAAGAAAAGAAAGTCAGGAAAATAAGACAGTGGTGAAATGGAGAGCAAGCAGGGGAAGAACAAATGGAAAGCAATACAGGAACATGCAGGAGGGAGATAGGAAAGAACCATAGCTACCCATTTCTTCAACAGTAAAAACTGATAATATATGCAGAATATTAGCTGAATTTGGACTGTCACATCCAGAGAGAGGGGTGACCACAACAAAATCATGTTGTATAGCCAACTACACTGCATCAAGTGTGTCAAGAAGACGTATGTGAAACGGAGAGCTATTTATGGGATTATTTTTTTTGTAGGATAGGTGCCCATTTTTTTTTTTTGAGAGAGGAATGTTGGGAAAGGGTCACAGGCATGTCTGGGTCTGGTAAGTTGGGTAGGTGAGGAAGCAATTGCAGACAGACAAAAACAAGACAAGAGACAGGGATGGTGATGGACATGAGATCGGTGGATACCATGGATGGGGTGAGGGTGGGGGCATCTAGGACCCATGGTCATCAAGTTGGATGACAGTGAGAATCAAGTCCTCACCCACTGGTCTGTTATCACTGTCACCTCACTCTGCCACTGGCTGGAGTACTTGACATCAACATCTCCTGGTACTATGTAAATTGAGGGAGAGCAGCCCCTCCATCTGGTGTAGCCATGCACCAACAGTGCAGTGCACAACCCTATGCACCATCCCTGGCAACTGAGCACGGGTGATAAACTCACTACCTCTGCCACTGCTCCCAGAGGGAACCATCAGACTATCCTCTGGGGCAGGACTACCTGAGGGGGCAGGTAGTGGAAGGGCAGCAGAGGTAGTGCTGCCATGTTGGTTCCCAGATGTGCCAGGCAATGGTGCCGGGGCCAGTGGAGTGGGGTCAAGAGGATCTTGTGGGATGGGCCTACCCTGCTGTGCTCTTTTGTGATGTGGTACACATGGATAATGTACACATTTTGATGACACATAATAGTATAAAACAAACAAAAAAAGAGAGATAAGGGTTGGGTTGAGGAAAAAAAAGAGATAAGATTAGTACATTCATATGTGACATACAATGCATTAATACAATTATTTGACTATGTTATCTCAACCTTTACTCTTAAGACTTCCACCCCCTAACAGATAACTTTTATTTTAGGACTACCAGCTCCTAACAGATGCACACTATACTAGAGAATGCAGCAAGTACTCTTATATTTGCATACATTGCACATACGCATATTCCAATTATATGGATTACAGTTTACACCATGGCATGTGTGCCACTAGTACATAGCTTTTACTTTAAATCTTTATGTTTCACAGAATTGAAGAATTAACAGTATTGTACATTTGGGAAGTGTGGTATTTGAACCCACAACCTCTGATTAAAGTCTAATATTCTACTCTTGGTTTGTGATACAGACTAATGCATGCATACTTGCCTTTACAGTTGAGATATGCATGCTCAATTTGATACAACTGTATAAAATACCAAACAAGCTATCTTTAACTTTTAATGCTACAATAAAGCTTCTCCTCTGCTTTATGCATACCACATGCCTCCATAGGTCCTAACACTGACCGCCCTTTCCATGGCAGCTGTGGAAAAAGCAGAACAGAACAGAATACCATTATGAATACCAGTCTTGCCTATACTGAGCTTTTAAGCCTTACTGGTACTGTGTGTACTTGATAGTTACACATCTGTGGTATGTCCTCCATCCTATATTCCTCAATCCAAGCATCGAGAGTATACCTCTTCCTATGATGTAGGTCACTAAAGTGGTGCCCACATTGGTCACCAGTAAGAGGGATACCAGTGGCACTGGTTATAGCCCAGGACAGACTATTGCAAGCTGCTGACTTATACTGGGACCCAGAATAGTCCCCTGCAGTAGCCTGGCACTGTGGTGTTTCACTAGAAGTCCAAAAAAATCTTGGACTTCTGGACACTGTATCTCTCGGCCCTAAATATCACACCCTCTCCAGGAATGGAAAATGATGGTTTCCCACCAATTCCACTTATCACATTTACTGCCAGTGCGCACAGTTTGAAAATGTTGAGCATCACTTACCATTGCGTTAACATGGTGCTTGGCAGTGCTCACTCCCGAGCTCTGGTCTTGCATGGTGGTTTGTGGTGCGCAATAGTGGCAAGGTATAAAAAATTTCAAAGGCAGTTGTATATGTGTTTGCCAGTTGTGAAGGTCATGGCAGTCCAGGGAGGAGAAATATACTTACAGGAATATAATGCACAGTATGTCCACAGTCATGTAGTTGCTAATAAATGTGATAATACATAGATAAATAAATAAATAAATAAATAAATAACTGACATGTTAGTGTCTCCACCCTCATACATATAATTAATATCATGTACACTATGTCAAGTGTTATAAGTGAGAATGGCTATAATGGGAAGTGGAACAACAGTAAAAGTGTATGGAATATGTTTAATGTGACCACAGGATGATGTGTAGGGCAGTCCAACACTAACACCTGTTGCCACAATGGAGTTGAAATAACAGCTGTTCATGTTTCAGTTCACTAATATAACAAGCAATGTCACAACAGTGAAAAAAAGCTGTACACCCTGTAGTTGAACCCAGTACCATCTGTACTCCATCCCTACACTTATACCTGCTGCCACAGGCAATAGCATTGATTGAATGTATCTGGTTTCTATTTTTGGCTTTCTACTTTCTGGGTGGTGCACATACAGTTTGTGCACTACTGAGATTAGCGCAAATGAGATAAGAATAGTCAAGCCTGACATTTTTTTTCTCCAGTTACCATGTTTGCACTAAGTGGCGCATCACTCAAACAGTGGCAAAAAAGGGAGAAATAGCTGAAATGAGGAAAGCAATCTATGACATACACAGTAAAAAATGATATTACACATGCAATATTTCTACATAGGTCTGGATTTCAACTCTCACTCCAGTGCAACTTCACAAAACAGGATAGGTTCATAGGTTCATAGATTAGTATTAGATTAACTGCCCTTTGGGGCCATGTTAATTCTAGCCAGTTACCCCATGTGAAAATCAAACCCTGCACCTTGTGTCTGTAAGGTAAATCCTTTAACCATTATGCCAGCCTCCGACCTGTTGAGGATGGGTGGCTTATTCCTCTTTGCTACACAAACAGCTTTGCAGTAAAGAACTAAAGTCATTCGTCACATAACCAACTGCAACAGAATGCACACTGATATCAAACCATAAAGTATTTCTAAGTTTATTAAATTTATTATATTTGGATGTAGTGCACTTAGTAATCATACAACCTGTTATGATTATTGCTTGCAAATATACAGCTTTGTCTTACCTTTCTGTATTTCTTGGTTATTCCTCAGTTATCTGACCAGTACTCTGGCACATGCAGTATGTAAGCCATTCTATATCACTGGCCTTAAAATGTGTGAAGATATGATATCTTATGGGAATAATATTATATGCAGTTGCCAACAACTGAACGGCAGGCTGGATAACACAAACAAGCACAGAATGATCTTTTGGGGGGCAGCAAATGTGAGTTAGTGTTATGGCACATACAACGCTACACTGTTCTTTTGGGGGGGACAAAGCTGAGTTACTGTTATGGTACAAGCAAGCACAGACTGTTTGAGGAGAGCAAAGGTGAGTTACTGTTATGGAACAAAGAAGAAAGGACTGTTTTTTGGAGAGGGAGCAAAGGTGAGTTACTGCTGTGGCACAAACAAGGATATGTTGCTCTTGTTACTCTACTTATTTTGTATCCTGCTGTTGTTTGATCTTGTGAGGGTTGTGAAGTCAAAAATTGTAATGTGTATCATTTCTTTCTAGCTTGTCTCTTTAATAATTTTCCAGTACAAATGTATGGTGCTAAACTGAGGGCATGCAGTGATCATCAATACTTTTGAGAGGTATGACTGTGTGAATCTTTGATGTCTGAGTCCTACTACTTACTAATGGACACACATAAGTCAAATAAGTCTTTGCTGTCACATGTTAAGGTAATTTCTGTACAAATCTCCCACCTTTTACTTGTGAACTGTATCAAGTGATGAAATACAAGGATATGCCATAATATTATTAAACAATACACTCCAGGTTCAGGACTTACCTTGTAAATGCAGCAGATGCCACAGTGTTAGTTCAGGACTGACTCTATCTGATGCAAGCAACACACAGCCAATACATTGGGAGGTAAAGGTTGTGTGAGTTGCCTGGCATCAATGTTACTATATGTATGTGAGTGGAAGGAGGTTTTAGGCCACTAGGGGGTGAGTGAGTACATTATGCATTGACTCTTCGTCAATGCAAGGGCATACTGAGCACGCTTATATCTGCCTACACCCACTGAAGCTGGTGGTTTCCCCTGGTGGTTCCCCCTCTGACTCCTCATCTGCCTGTGGCTGTGGCAACCTTGGCATTGGTGGTGGGATGTGTGCTCCTTCCCCTTGCTGATCCTTCTGCTGCTGTTTCCTCAGGATTATATTCTGTAGCATGGCATATGCTGTGAAGATTTCTGTACATGTCTGTGAATTGTACTGCAGGACTCCCCCAGATGTATATAGGCACTAGAACCATGACTTCATCAGCCCAAATACACGCTCTATGACATTTCTGGTTTGAGTGTGTGCCTCATTATGGCATTCTTCTGTGGGTGTGGGTGCATTTCTGATGGGTGTCATCAGCCACAGTTCCAGTGCATAGCCTGCATCCTCCAGTAAATGTCTCCTAGCAAACATCTGGTACAGATGGAAGGTGTGACAGATATGTGAGTCATGGTAACTGCCAGGGTTGTGAGCACACATGTTCAAGATGATTCCCTTTGCATTACAAATGACTTGACAGTTGATAGAGTGATGGCCCTTTCTGTTAATGTAGAGCATACCCTGTTCCCCAGGTGGTTCCTTAAATTCTACATGAGTGCAATATATGGCACCCCGTAATTCAGGGTGGAACTGTTGCATACTTCTGGCCCTCTCCTTAGAACTATGGGGAAAATGTATGTCCTCACTGACATGTTGGAGCTTAGCGTCCAGGAAATGGTGGAGGATCCTGGATGCTGATGCGTGTGACACCCCCTGTTGGTCTCTGAAAGGTACCTGTAGCAAAGATTCTAAGGGCTACACCTACCTTAGTTTCCACTGGAATGGGTTTCCCGCAGTTGGCTCTTGTTCTGAGTTTTGGTCTGCAGAGTTCCTGTAGTTTGTCCCTGTCCATCCTGTAGTGCTCTACTATTTCCACATCATGTAGGTTATGAAAAGTTAATGGGGCCTGAAAACTCTTCTCAGCCTAGACCTATTGGCAGAAGCAGCAGCATTACCTTCGGCCTCTAGTATATACAAATGGAGTAATGCAGCAGTAGCAGTCCCTAACATTTTGTCTGTGTAGACTTTTTGTGTCTGTATTCCAAACGTTTTCAATTCCACAGGAAAAAAACACATGGAGTCTAAATGGATGCTTTATAGCTTGCTGAATAGCTCCATTGTCTTGGATTAGTTGATTAGCATACAATTGCATCACACCTCCAGCCGCACACAGACCTACTAAAACAGCACTGGCAAAAAATACACATAAATACACAAAATCATACTTGGAGGCTCTAAATAAAAACCTGCACAAGCATCAGAGACCTGCAAAGCAGACACCCAAACAACGTGCACCTCCCGTCACAAACCAGACAACACATAAAACACAAAATCAGTGTGCCGCACAATCACAGCCCTTAAGACAAAATAACATACCTAACACACTAGTAATACGTGACTCTATAGTTAGGCACACTGAAATTCCACTCACTAGGTTGGACAAGCAGAAGGTTACTGTTAGCTGCCTGTCGGGAGCCAGAATCCACCACATAACACAAGCACTCAGGTCACTCCAGAACAAGTACAAATATGACTCTGTCATTGTTCATGTTGGTGTGAATGACCTGAGATGTACCTCCCTGGACTACATGAAAAGAGACATGGAAAAGCTCTCTGATCATGTAGCCCAGGCTGGTATGACCCTGACCCTGAGTAGCATCCTGCCCTCACCAAGAATGATGCCTCAGTATAAAGAAAAAAATATCAATTTCAACAATTGGCTTAGCTTCTGATATCATTCAAAGGGGATCCAGTGTCTGTCAGCCTGGGACAACATGCCTGACAAGCCGCATTACTTCGTAAGAGATGGCTTGCACCTATCACCCCTAGGCTTTCGAATACTGGCCAAGGCACAAATACAAAAGGAAGGGGTGTATCCATATTCATCAAGGATACCTACACCTCCAGGTTAATGGTGCAGCATGATACCTCTGAGATCATCCATGTGCAACTAACATTGGGCAAATCTGCAATGCAAATTGTGGCCTGCTACAGATCACTTTCCATGACCCAGGACCACCACTCCACCTTTCTGGAGACATTGGAAAACCTGAAGGTCCTACCAAACACTCTGATATTGGGCGATTTCAATTACCCTACGTTTCACTGGGAAAACTACTCAAGTACAAACTCCCAGACCCAGCACTTCCTGGAATTCATCAACTCAAATGCCCTGGATCAGCTGGTAAACTCCCCTACCAGACGTGAAAACATATTGGACCTGGTCATCATCAACATGGGTGACAGATGTTCCACACCAGAGGTCAACCTGTCACTGGTTAGATCAGACCATAAACTAATCACTCTGGATGCCCACACCCCACCACCACCCTCAACTAAGGAAAGCAGAGTAAAAAACTTTTCTAAAGCAAACTTCACCTTACTTAAGACACAGGTGGTAAGTTTCACAGCCCCCACACTAAAGGATAATGCTACCCAAGATGCAGAAACCTTTACAAATGCACTCCATGAGCATCTACAAGGATGCATGGATCATGCCATCACTAGCAAAAGCAAGACTCACTCCTCTAACAGAAAGAAACCAGTTTGGTGGACCCCTGCCATAAACAGGCTATACAATAGAAGGAGGAAACTAGTTCAGAAAAAAAGCAAATCCCAAGAAGGAAAGACATCCCTGATCAGTATCAGTAAGAAACTAAGGTCCCTCATGAAATCATCCAAGGCTAACTTCGAAAGAAAAATAGCCAAGGATTCAAAAGATAACCACAAAGCCTTCGTTATCTATATTAAGTATCTAAGTGGCAACTCGCAGATATGCACTGAACTAGTACAAAATAGCACAAAGTATACTGAACCTACTGATATTGCCAACATCCTGGCAGATAGATTCAGTGCAAACTTCACTCCCCCCCCCTCACCTCCAAAAGGGCCCACAACAATACCGGAAAAGTGTAGTGTCCCAAAAATCAGACACATAGGTGAAAATAGCCCTTTCAAAAGCCAAAAACACAGTGTCAATGGGACCAGATGGTGTCCCAGGCTGCATCTTGCACGAACTACAGAACGAACTAACCCCCCACCTAAACACGCTGTTCAACCTCAGCCTGTCCGCAGGCTACATGCCCATAGAATGGTGCACAGCAATGGTTATTCCTCTCCACAAAGGATGGGCCACAACTGACCCTGGTAACTATCGCCCCATAAGCCTGACTAGCCTGGTCTGCAAGGCTATGGAGCGCATCATCAAGGAACTCATTAACAAAGACATTGGGAACCTCCAAACACTTGACCCGACCCAGTTCAGCTTTGTTAAGGGCAGATAATGCCTACTAAACCTGGTTGACTTCTTCGAGACAGTCACCAAGGCCATAGACGAGGGAAAGGTGGTTCACACAGCCTACCTTGACCTCGCCAAGGCTTTCGACACCATTCCTCACCAGCGTATTACAGAAAAACTCACCAGCCTGAACATAAACCCCTACATCATGAGATGAGTTGCCAACTGGCTTACAGACAGAACTCACATGGTAAGAATAGCGGGCTCCAGGTCCGACTCTAAACCAGTCACAAGTGGTGTCCCGCAAGGCTCGGTCCTGGGACCGCTACTGTTCAGCATATACTTCACAGAAGTACAAGCAAACACAGGAGGACTATGGCTAACCAAGTTCGCCGATGACTGCAAACTGGGAGCCATAACTGATTCTCCGGCTGACACGGACATCTTCCAAAAGGGCCTTACTGAGATGGACACCCGGTGTCAAAGTCATGGCCTCAAGCTAAATACCAAAAAATAGTCATCCCATTTGGGAAAAACAAAACACCCATGAATTACCATATAGGTGGCAGCCCCCTTAATACAGAAGAGGTAATAAGAGATCTGGGGACCCAGGAAGATAGTAATCTCTCCTTTGACAATCATATTGCCAAAGTAGTTAGGAAATCCTTCTATGTGGCCCATCTAATTAATAAAGGGTTTGCATCTAGAAATAAAGAGGTTATAGTGCTCCTCTACTCGTCACTCATTAGACCCATTATAGATTACTATGCCACATTTGGGATGTACCTCACAAGCCACTTCCAACAGCTGGAAAGACCACAAAAGTACCTCACCAAGAGGATTACTGGCCTCAAACATATGTCCTATGCAGCCTGACTGAAAAAACTCTGGCTGTACTCAGTGGCATATCGCTTACTCAGAGGTGATCTCTGCCTGACTTACAAAGCCATGTCCAACTCAGAACTGATGGACATGCTCCACCTAAAGAAATCCAAGTCACTGCAAGCCATGCGTTCTAGTGAGCTAAACCTCGCCACAACAATAAATAGAACATGCAGGAGGAACAGATTCCTGTCACAGAGACACCCCATGCTTTGGAACAAAATTACAAACTACATCAGGCAGAGCCCCTCACTAACACTCTTCAAGAGAAACCTTGATGAGTGGATGGGTAACAGAAAATACACCCCTGGGATCACTTCATTAGATCTGCTTGACAGAGGTTAAGTTAATTAATCAATGGGGTGGCAAAAGCCGACACACTCTGGCTAGGCTTATAAATGCCCTCAGGCAGATAGCCTAGTACCTACCTATGAACCTATTAACCTAATTCAGCTGTTATGTTGTAATTAGGATCTATTGAAACACAGACAAAGAGAGATGCAATCCATTAATCATCTACGTCATATAAATAGGCAATCCTGTAGCTAGCCAAACTGAGGGTGAGGAGAGTTGTATATGATTGGAAGACAGCAAAAACCCTTTTTCTTTAGGATATAGCTGTATAGAGGAGTACTGAACTTCAGCAGATTTGCTCCCATTTTTGTCACTTACTTACTGCATATGCTGGAATATATTTAAGAATAATGTCAAGCAAAGGCTTTTATCTATATGCATTAGTTAGAAGTGTACTGATGGCAAGGGCATGTTTGTCAAGCCATTTCAGAGCTACACGATTGCCAATACATGAAAATGGATTGCTGTGTGATGAATATGTACAAATGTTTCAGGTACAGGTACTCTGATAGTGCTTTTAGCATTTCAAAGATTTTTTTTAGCAAAATGGGTTGTTTGCCTGTTCTTTTGTTGCGGGGGGACAAAGATGAGTTACTGTTATGGCTTAAACAAGAATGGCCTGTTCTTTTTCAAGGGAACCAAAAGTGAGTTAGTGTTATGGCACAAACAAGGAAATGTTGCTCTTGTTACTCTCCTTGTTTTGCATCCTGCCTGGTTTTTAGTATTTCACATCTGTAGACTGTTTGTTTCTCCACTGGGGTAATGCTGACTGGCTATATTTTATGTTTTGTAGTTATGTGATACTTATGTGTATTATACTTCTGTTGTTTTGTAGGACACCTATGAGTTTTCCACCCACATGTGTCAATCCACAGAGATCTCCCTTCACTGATGCCGAGAACCAGGTTATCATCGATGGGTTTTGGCAACATGGTGCTCTTCTCCTGGAAAGGGGACAGGGAGATATTGCATGTAGGATGTGAATATGGCAACATATTGTCCAGAATGCCGTGGGCAGCCAAAGTAAAACATACAAACAGGTGGCCACGAGGCCACTGACATGATCACAACTGCATGCAGGTGAGCAGCTACAGTGGGCCATGATCAAACAGCTTCCAGGGAAGGCCTGCTAGGGAACCAGCACTAACCCCCAATGAACACTTCCTGGCCAATATCAGAGATACAGACAGCTCCCAGGAATAGTGCAGGAGAGCATGTACTGGATGTGGTAACAACACCTTCTGAGAAAGCAAACACGTCCCAGGAGGAGCTTCTGGGCAGGATTTGTTATCTGAACAGTTGAATACTGTTGTATAGTAAAATAATTGAAATTAATGAGTTAAGTCTGTGCCACATGTCTTTTTTTGGGGGGGGGGGTTGAAGATTGCTACAGTTATAAGCTTAGGTTGGAGTTGTCAGCCACGTTCTTGTTGAAAGTAGACAATGCACATACAAAGGGGTAAATGTATTACCCCCTGTGTTACTGTTAATTGTGATGATGTTGCCCTTACCTGTTGCTTAACTTCTTTCTGGACTACAGTACAGTATGTCTTCTGCAGATGGTAAGCCAAATATTTTTATGTCATTATTACTGAGCAATTTAAGAACTGTGTTGGTGGTGCTGCGGTACCGTTGTCTCCTCACAGTAAGACGTTGTCCTGTTCGATTCTCAGCTAGAGCGTCTTCTGTGTGGAGACATGCGTGAATGGGCGTACCTTTGTTGAAGGTTGTGTGTCAGGGCCATCCACTTGGCACGTAAAAATCTACTGCCAATCATTAGCAGACCGGAGTTCCACTGTGGCGACCCCTAACCGGGAAAAGCCGAAAGACACAACAACAACTACTAAGCAATTTAAAGAAATAATATAGTGTGTTAATTTAGTCCCAGGCCTATTGTGCGTATTTCTGTAGTGTCTCTAACAATGGCAGTACTGTTAGTTTGTTAGCATATACTGCCCTACAGTAGTGCAGATATTAATGTATTCCTGTGTTTCTTGCTTTTTATCACAGGTGATCATGACAGTGGGAGTGTGTGCCCTGTAATACCCAATGTCAGTGTATCAGTAGACTCTGATGATGATGATGGCTAAACTGAGGCACAGTTTGGGGGTGTAGAGTTGGAATATGACACAGAGGGTGACATACAGCCATCCCCTGCATTTCCACTGGATGCAGCCAGTAGGCCTACACCTACCCAGTCCACTGAGCCCACAGATATTGGACAGGTGGATGGAGAGAACATTGATCAGGGAAGTGTGGCCACTGTGGCTTCAATGCCTGTTGAGTCTGGCCATAGTCAAAGTGTGGGCAAGTTGCCACACAGGAGGACTGATAGTGATGCTTGGAGGGGGGCCTGCTGTCCCTCCTCCACCTGGTGCAGGTGTCTCTTCCTGTGCCACTAAATGTATGTTTACAGCTGTCATGGAGACACAGGCATGTTCCCATAGGTGGTCCAGACAAATACTCAGGATTGTGGATGTGGCACCGTCTGACATGAGTGACTGCCTCCACCGTGTTGCTGATTCACTGGATCTGATGAATGACACCGTGGAATGAGGGGTGTCTGTGATGGACTGAGGGGGGTGCTGTCATGGAATGAGCAGTGTCTGTGATGGAACATCTACTGGGAAGAGAATGGCATCCTAGTTGGAGTAGTTCAGCCACATCATCTGCTGTCAGGCAACATGGGCATACCTGATCATGCTGTCATTGTGGTAGTACTTCTACTCCTCCAGCAGTGAGTATACTGTCCACACCCAGATGCGGCAGACCATGGGATCATGGTCCTGGTCATGTGAAGGGAGCTCATCCAGCAGTTCAGGTAGCAGTACTGCATCTGACCATGGGGGTGGAGGTGCCAGTGCAACTCCTAGCAGAGCCAGTTCTCATGGTCAGGAACGACAATGATGAACTGTCACCTCTAGCATGCATAACTAACACCTGTCCGACAAACCAAGACATAGAGCAAGCATGTGGCTTGGCTGTGTTCATGCACTCACACACCAATTTCACATGTAGGACCCCTACAGCCACACACACAACAGTTACTCATTTTGTCTCACTGACCATTTGTTGTTTTATCCCAATGTCTGCCTTCTTCTCCTTCTTACTCACACACACTCACTGACCTTTTGTGTCAGCCTAGGCTTCCTGCCCCCTACAACACCCTGTGCAAGTGATGATAGCTGTGCCATATCTCTATTTTCTATCTTTTTGTTTCAGGGATACAAAAGCTGTGTCTGATGCTCAGTGTGCATAGCTAATGTAGTGCTTAGTATATCTGCATTTGTTTTTTTGAACTGCTCACTGTACCTTTGACTTATATTGGCCTTGGAAAGTTAGACAGTTGATAGAATCAAAATTTCACATCTGTATAGTGAATGCTCTTGTAAGGGGTGTGAAGTCAGAAACTGCAATGTGCATCATTACTTTCTGACTTCTCTCTTTAATGACTTTTTCCAGGACAACTGTATGGTGCTCATAAGTCACGCCATCATATTCAATTCTTAGGATTGTGTAACAGTACTGTAGTCAAACCTCATCAGAAAGTACAGTTTTGTACCTACCATAAATGTAGATGTTCAAAGATCCACATTGCTGCAGTCCTTACTTATGGGTAGTCCACTGTCCTCGGTCGGCCCGAATACCAAAGTATTAGGCTGACGTCGGTCATGGGCGCCTAGATCTGACATCAGAGCGTCAGAGTATAAAGGCGCATGACCGACGTCATATCCTCAGTCTTTTCTTGCCCCAGATGTCAGAAGGCCAAACCAGAAAGGCCACAGCCAAAAACAGAATACCTCCCAAAAACATGCCCAACAACAACCATCACCTAAAGCATAGCACCAAGTCAAACTACAGAGGGGAAGGAGGGAGGGTATTGACTGCAGCAATGTGGATCTTCGAACATCTACATTTATGGTAGGTACAAAACTGTACTATGTTCTTCTTCTCACATTGCTGCAGTCCTTACTTATGGGTAGAATCCCAAAGCAACGGTAAAGGGAGGATGGTAAAAATCATAAAGCATTAGGGGCCGCTAAAATGCCCTGTAAAATTGCAGTGGCAAATCCAGCCCTAGACTTAGAATAAAGAGGAAGGTGGTAATGTTTAGAAAAGGTATGCACTGAACTCC
>NC_056739.1:1728214103-1728216603 GCF_019279795.1 Protopterus annectens | reverse complement strand
AAAAAGGAGAGCCTCTTCAGCACATCATCTGTATACCATGAACTTTTACTCCTGCCACTTGCCACTGCAGAAAGGAACTGATGGATTCTTTTGGAAGTAACTGTTGCCTTGTTCGTGGGAAACTTTTGAAAAAATGGTACTCTGCATTACTCTATGTGTTTCTTTTATACACACAGTTATTTTGTTTCATGGGGTTTTGTAAGAAAGTATCTGCACCATTGCCTTTTGTTTTATCATGAAATAAAAAAATTCACATTTTTGATAACCTTTGTGTATTAATATACCCTTACACACACAGACACACACCAATATATATATGAATGTGTATGTATATGTATGTTTTATATATATATATATGTATATATATATATATATATATATATATATGTATATATCTATATCTATATATATATATATATATATATATGGATCCCTATCACATGGTCGACAGGCCATATGATCGACTTTCATTTGGTCGACAGTTCATTTGGTCGACAAGCAGTTAAAGCCCCCCACACCTCCCAATGTGGGGGGCTGTGCCCCCCACACCCCACCTAACTATATATATCAACTCCAGGGTTGCACAACATTGGGGAGGGGGGCAAATCTGCCTGTCGACCAAATGAATTGTCGACCAAATGAAAGTCGATCAAATGGCTTGTTGACCATCTCAGGTAGACCCATATATATATATATATATATATATATATATATATATATATATATGTACATATATATATATATATATATATACATTCTTCCTTCCTCTCTCATGTAGATACAAAAATTACTGCAAACTAACATTCTGTTCTTGGTTTACAAATACTTCATTGTAGCCAAGTTACGCAGAAAAGGCTTGCAGAAAGTAAAATATACTTCCTATTGTATGAAAGCTGGTATGCTTCCAACTTTGTTTTTCTCTCAGAAAAAAATAATATCTGCTGCCAGCTAATACTATAAAAAGCATCTGCCCATAAGTCATAAAGAACTGCTTAATAATGGTGACTTGCAGCATCTTTCAGAGTACTGCAAAAGCTTCTCCTCAAAACTGTTATCACATTTCCTGTCAATGGAAAAGTGAGGCAGTACTATATTTAACAGGCAGCTGTGCAAAGCTTTTCTAGTACATGGGGATGTTGACCAGGACCGGTGTTAGCAGTTTGGGGGCTCCCAGCAAGTGTCAAGTTGGGGGCCCCCAAGCACTTTCAAAGTATCGCCCTGTTGCTGCCACCCTCTAAGCAACTTTTTTGTTTGTGCTGCAAACTTTTAGCAGTAGTCCACAGAGAATGACCTGTAGCTTCAATGCTCTTATATTATGAGAGGCCTATGTACCACACTGTGTTGGTCCATCTCACAAAGGGACATTCACAGTTACTGGCATTTAGTTGCAGCAATGATACATTACAATAACTCTATGTACAGCTCTCCTTAGGTGAAATTGCACCCTAGGCACTGCCTACTGTTTCAGCACCCTCCCCAACACACACACACACACACACACACACACACACACACACACACACACACACACACACACACACACACTTACTTTAGTGCTCCTCTCTGCCCCCCCCCCCCCCCCCATCTTGGGCTCCCCATGCCATGTACATTACTTTTTTCATCCTTTTCCCATATTTTGCCTTACACTTCTTACTCATCAGCTTTTTCAAGAAGCCATAACCTTCTATGTACTCTGAAGTGCATTTTATTTTATGTTTTTTTCTTTTTATATAACCTTTTCATCCAATGATGGCTTTTACAGAAATTATGACAAAGGAAAGAAATTCAGCGTGGTTTAGCTTTAGTTATCCTTGCATCCTTTCAACACACCATTCCTGACCAAGACAGAACAATAACAACTATTTAAGAAATAGTTCAATTAAGCTGATGCCCCCAAAAGCTATAGTGGTTATAGATTCTCTGGAAAGCAGTTTAGAGCATTTTCCCAACATTTTAGTCCAACAGTGGTCTACACAAAACTCATGAGTATGAAAACAATTTCAGTCTTATTTTTTTCTTTCAAGGATGACCTAAGTTGTGCCCACGGCTTAACATTCAAAGATGAAAAAATAGGAGCTCACAATAAACTAACAAGACAATTGCTGTGAGGATACACGGGTCCCATCTTGGAATACAGCTTGCCTCTTTAACCCCCCCCAGAAAAAGACAGTCAATGTGTAGGCATCCATCTGATGTTAGATTAGGACTCCTAGAAAATCTCAGTGAATGTTCTATGATATATTGTGTGCTTACTTTTGAAATGTAATTACTCGTTAGCTACCTTTTTTTAATGATACTCAGAAAAATAATGTGTGTGTCCTGGCATTATGGGGTGTAAGCACAACACATACACAGATATATAGGGATTTATGTTGCTACATTGAAAGTACGTTAAATTGAAATGTACTACAACAAACTCACTTTCGCAAAAAAAAAAAAAAAAAAAACCCGACAGAAAATCTACAAAAATAAAACACTACTCATGTTTATACAGGGGGGC
>NC_056739.1:1728166603-1728209103 GCF_019279795.1 Protopterus annectens | reverse complement strand
ACGATAAATTACTCTGGGTAAGACAATGCTCTTGGGTTACTCGTGATAACAGGCACTTGTGCATAGTGGGTTTACCACATTAAACAAAATAAATAAATAAACAAAATCTCATTGTATAATCCTGTAATAATGTTACTCTATATCCTTTTTCTTGTAGTTTACTTTTTTTATAAAGGTTATTTGCTCTTTATTTATTAATGTAAGGTGAATTAAATTTAACTTGGATATCTAACTAAATATAAATAACTTACAATCTACATTTCCTAGACTGACTGGACTATAACAGCCTATAAATAAATACTTTTTACCATAATTATTTAAAGAGTATTGTTACACTGCTCATACATACATGTTTTACAGTTGATTTTATTTCTGGATATATTCCTGATGTTAAATCAGGAAGAGGATTGAAAACAAAACAAAGATCATGATATTTTTGATGTTTTAGTTTTACAGTTGACTCACTTTTTCCTTATAACCACTCACACAAAATTATGTCAAGTTAGGTACTGGTAATAATTTATACACATGTGCATAGCATTCTGGGTAATGAAAGCATCATACCTTTTTGGAGGAACAGCTACTTATTTACATTATGGTTTCACTAACAGAACATCAAATGTGTTCAGTTCTGAAAGGGTGTTCTACCTCTGAGAAAAAGCAGAAAACTGTCTTATTAGGATATAAGACTCTTATTGCTGCACATACCATGGAAAAATGGTAGCTTATACACTAATATAGGTAGTAAGGAATTGTGGGTACACTTTCATGATGTCATATCACACATTTTCAGTTTCAAGAAAATGTTCATGGGGTGGTGCTTATAAATTAAACGAATAGCAGAAATAGCACATTATTTGCCTCAGACTCTAAAATTTTATATGGTATATAGTAAGAGTATTACTCGCATCACTAAGGGTTGGCTATTTACATTTGCTAAGGAAAGTGTGACAATACACTTTACTGATGAAATCATGGCATGCTTCCATGAGGGTGGCATTACTGAGTTGTATTGTAAAGTCTGTAAAAGTGAAGTCTGTAAAAGCAGATTACAACAGTGAAGTATGTAAAAGCCAGATTATAAGATTTAAAAGGGGTTCTTTGCTGTTTTGCAAAATATTGTAGAAAACCCTGTAATTCTGCATACCTTACTAAAATAAATAATTTACGGAACCCATTCTCCCTTGTTGCAGGGAAAGGAAAGCAGAAACTTCATATAAACCACCTTAACTATGAGGAAGGACAATACTGCAAGAAAGGTTCTTTGTTCAGTATGTGAATCTGTTAGGTCATCACAGCTCCAGGTACTGGGTTTCTGCCCTGTCCACCATTCAGTGCTTATGTGAAGTTTGCATGCTCTTATTGTCAGTGTAGATTTTCCCTGGGTACCCTGATTTGTTATTTCCTAAAACAATGAGCTAGTTATATTTAATCTGATTAATTCTGGCCAATAAATACATCTACAGGCAAATACATTTTGTAGGTTGTCTGGTAAAAGATATTAAACACCTCCCATATTTCTTGTGGAGGCATCATAAACTGTTTATTTGTGAATTTCTGATATGAGTTACAGTACTTGCGAGTGTATACATTACACTCCTGGCCACACAGAGACAAGAAGAAGAGCTGGATTAATTAACCACTAACAGTTTGCAGTTACTCCTAGTGAAGACACATTTTTTTAAACTCGTATAGAGAGGGTATGGAATATTAAACTTATTCAGCTACAGTGATGAGACACTACTTATTTACATTTTTCTTTCTGCTTCTATTTGACTTTTTTAATGTGTTACTTGGATGAAACCCATTAAGTACAAATGCTTCTTTTTGGAGGTAAACTGAGAGCACACATTTAAGTTACATACATTAGGCAAAAATGTGGCATCAGTAGCTCAACAGGTAACAAACTCAATAAGATTCTGGAAGATCAGAAAGCTGTGGGTTCCATTCCTCACCAGGTAGTTGAGTTTAATTTTTTTCCAATACTGACACTGCAGTGCAGCTTGGGGGGGTACACATTCCTGCACGTACTGTTCTTTGGATGAGATGCTAAACTGAAGTCCCATCTGACTGGTTGTAGCTCAGGTGGATGTAAAAAATCCCAATGTATTTATCAAAAGGAGTAAGGGTCCTTTATTTATATACAAAAATTACTTTTATTTACAAAATATTTACATATTTACAAATATGCCAATATACAGATATACAAATCTGTTTATACATATCCATAACTTCCTTTACAATCATATTAAATTTTCATCATTAGACCTTCTCTCTTTTTTCCATTACCATCATCTTATTTTACTTGATACTTTTGCTAAAAGCCATGTACCAGTAAACATAATTTCATTTATTCTTTCATTCCATACAACCCATATAGCATAAAATAATTCTTATCAATTCTAACATATTCTTTATTTCTATTCTTATAACATCCATATTTAATCATATCCATGTTTATTTTATCCACTTTTCTATCTTTGAAAAAAATCTTTACATAATTTTCCCCATAACTTTTTCACTCTTTTACATTTCAAAAACACGTTACATAGTTTCTTCTTGACAATGTAAACATATTCTATCACTTTTCTTTTTATATGGTATATTTCCTTTTACTGGCAATTTATCTGTTACCAGTCTACTTTCTGACTACACCTTTTGCTTCTTATTTTTATAGCTTTAATTGTTTCATCTGTTATATTTTTCCATGGTTTTACATAGTACTGTTTTATCATTACATTCTTATACCATACTTTTCTATCTTTTTCAAGATCATCAGTTTTTATTTTCCACAAAAATATTTTTTCTTGGTAACATTTTATTTTTTCATTTATAAACTCTTTTCTCTTTTACCATACTACCAAATTTATACTTATATTTATGCAATTGTATTACTAATCTGTCATCTTTTTCATTCATCCACTTTAACACTGTAAAATTTAATGAAGCAGAATACACCACTGGGTTAATTAACCTTAAACCTTCTTCCTCTTAATGTACATACAAAACTCCTCATTTTACTTGGTTTAATCTAGAACCCCTTAAAAATGAAAAAAACAAATCTGTAATAATTCCTTTTCAAATACTGTTGGCAACATACATATACTTGCTAAGAATGCTACTTACCTAACAGTACAGAATTTATGAAATAAACATTTTTTCTGAATGATAGCTTATATGTTCTCCTGAAAAGACACGTTGGATTAATTTCTTCTATTGTTTTTTCCCACTGAATTCTACTTACATTTTTATTGCTAAATTTTATACCTAACACAGAAATTATATACAATGTAAAATATATACCCTCTACATAAACCTTTACTTTTCTCTTTATCTAAAGCCACCCCTATCACCTGTAGGCACTCATTTGTGCAAATGATTACTTCTTTATTCAAATTTTGTTTTTGCAATTATTATAATGCCATCTGCTTATGTTAACAGAACTGGAATTCTTAACCCTTCAGATATTATATACCCCACCTCCTTCATTTTGTAATTTATTTCACATTCATAACTAATGCAATGAGTATACAACTCATTGGACATATTTATCTTACACCACTCTTCATATGTACCTCTTGACTTAACCAGCCATTTACAAGTATTTTACTTTATTATTACTATACATTGACACACATATTTTTTTAATGTTCTCACTTACATTCTTTCATTATTACCCATAAGATTTGATGTCCAATTGAATGAAATGCCTTATTAAGGTCTCCTATTGTGATTTTATTTTTTTTCTTTTCTATATATAACATCATCCATAATTTCTCCATCATCAATAATTCTTGACAATCCTTCCCCTTTATTCTCTCTCTCTCTCTCTATATATATATATATATATATATATATATATCTTTCATAATATTTTTCATTTTAGTTTCAAATCTCTTTTGTATTATTTTCATAAAGATCTTATAATCATTATTATTCAATACTATCGGTCTCCAGTTTTTTAATTGTCTTCTATCTTCCTTCTTCCATATGAATTTAAGTATTCTACTACATAATTCGTTATACATAAAACCTTAATTTAACCATTCATAGAATCTTTCTTAATCCCTTAAATTTATATACTCTATTCCATCTGGTACTGCAATTAAATCTATATTTACATGCCTGAATACTTTATCTTGCTCATTTAAAGAAATCACGCTTTCCAAATTTTATTCTTGTTTTCTGTTAATGTTTTTACTTTCCATGTTTTTTGCACTATCTTGTTTATTTCTTTATATATTTCTTTACATAGTGTACTACACTATTCACAATCTCTTCCTGAGTTCTTTCTATTTTTCCTTTTACATTTTTTATTTCTCTCATTACACTACCATCTACCTAATCTTCCTTTATTAATCTGCTTATGTAGCTCAATACTTCTATTCTTCCTTGTAAAAAATACCTTTGCTTATATAACAATTCTTATACATTTTCTTGATTTCTTTGATATAATTCTTTTCTTTGTCAAACTACTTTCTATCATTATGTTCTAAATCTTCCATTGCATCATATGTTCTTTTATAACTGTCTTTCTCTACTTTTCTCACATCACATTGCCACTGTAAAAAAAAAAACAACATTTTTTTATATTTTTCCTTAAATATCATCCACCATTGGACCAACTTTTATAAAATGTTCTCATAGTAATATTGTCTTTCCACAACTGTATTACTAATCTCTTTCCTTCTTCATTCCATGCTTTCTTATTTATCCTTTTTATTCTTTTGCTCATTCATCCTCAGTGTATTTCCAACCACTAGGTATTTACATTTGGGCAAACAAAAGATTTGACTGCAATTTTAAGTAATTAGTTTACATGGCATCCCGTGAGTCCTGTGTAAGCTTTTACATTCTCATGACTATAAGATGTTAGTCAAGGAGAATCTACAAGCACACCTTGGCCATGTGCACTAAAGATCCAAATAGTGCACTTGTTAAACATGCTCTTTTGTGTAGTGACTTTAATAAGTCATTTTTTTTCATTTTGGATTTTGTACACACAGAGAATTTTTGTGGTGACAGTAACAGTTTGCTTGAATACTGTGAATCTGCATGGCAAATTCGTCTTAGAGTTGATCGTGATCTTGGACTTAATGAACACATAAATATAAAGTGTTTTTTACTGATGCAAAAGTTATACTGATAGTTTTTATATTTTAAATTATATGACATTAGTTTATTTTTTATTTTTTACTTGCACTTTAAATTTCAGTTCAAGTACTCCCCTTTGTGACAACACCAACTATTTAATGATAGGTTGTGTTCAGTCATGTGATTTCTTTTGGCTCTCTTTTTAAACTGCTTTTCTCATTTGACTTCTATTTTCTGATGAAGTGCTTGTTTTTACTATTAAAGAATGAAAGTGCTCAAAAATACAAGCTGTGTCTGGAGCCTTGCCTAGGTGGTTGGTAGAATTTTTCTAAGTTCCCTCATGCCTGGCAAAATTCCTCCAGTCAGTATAAATACTACCTTGGGTCACCCTGAAAAGAGGCCACTGGCCTTCTGTGACTAATCCTGTCAATAAAGTGTAAATAAATAAAATAAATACATAAAATGGATGCTCAAGTAATAAAAACAGAAAAACAGGATGAAGCTCACAGCCGTAATTCTTTTTTATTATATTCCAGGATGTTAAAAGCAAAGTGTCGGGATGATATGCTCAGAAGGGTGGAATTCAGACTAGAGCTGGGATATTTCTGCACAGAGAAACTGAATCTCAAAAAGATGACTACAAGGGGAGGTGGCTATACTTCCACTGTACTCAGACCTCACCAAACCAGTTATTGACTGCAAAGCCCCCTTTGGTATGTACCTGACCAGATGTATGTAACAACTGGACTGCCCACAGAGGTTCTTCATAAAAAGAATATAAGGCATAAAAAACAGGTACCACATAGACCACCTCAAAGTCCTGTCAGCTCTCCTTGGTATCCTACAGTCTGCTGAGAGGTGATCCATGTCTGGCCTACAAATCATTCTCTGATCCTGCACTGATGGACCTGCACATCCACAAAACAAATAGCATAGGAATTATCCAAACTAGGGACCTAAACCTCACCTGCAATACAAACAGGACATGCTGGAGAGACAAGTATGTGTCTCAGAGATTACCGCTCTGTAACAGGCTTCTAATCCATGTCAATCAGAGCTCTTCACTAACTCAATTCAAGTGTAATTTGGACCAGCTGATGGGGAGTAAGAAATGTACCCCTAATCTGGAACTTATGTCTCTAACAGACAGATGCTGTCTTGACCTCCCATGCCCCCAAGTCTGCCAATACCCCATAAAACAACTCTAGACTGTCAACCTGTCAGATACATTTGGGAAGAAAGGCTAAACTTAAAAAGGCCCCCAGGTGACATTAGCCTAGCATTTACTAATGAACCTAAGGATAAGGAGTGGCAATGGCTCTACCATAATCAAGGGGAATAGATCTGAAATGATCTACATACCAGTGTTCTTTGAATTTTGTCTAAAGCATGCTCAGATACCAAAAATAATACATTCATGTTGCATTATTGTGCATTTGTGCCATTGTCAGTATAATGCCCTACTTCAAATCCATCTGTCAGAATTAAAATGTTGATAGTTATGTTTTGGAATACCTACAACATTTTAGTGATTCTTTGCCTTCAGGAATGAAAAAAATGTGGCTACCTCTCTAGACAGTGATATTAAAAGGATATCAAGGGATATATACATGATTAATTGTTGTATATACCAATAATACTCCCTCTATTCTGCCTGCATCTCCAAACTGCAGAACTCTTTACCTCTTGATGTAAGACAAGGAACAAAAAACAAATGAGTTCAACAAAATGAAGACATCTTACATCCAGGAGCTGCTTCTATTTAAAAAGAAATGACAGACTGCCATTGATTTAACATAACATAAGCAAATTCTCATACCACCATACCATTAATTTAACATAACCTAAGCAAATTCTCATACCACCGTACCATTGATTTAACATAACCTAAGCAAATTCTCATACCACCAAACCACTGATTTAACATAAGCAAATTTTCTGACCACCAAACCACTGATTTAACATAAGCAAATTTTCATACCACCATACCATTATTTTAACATAACCTAAGCAAATTCTCATACCACCATTAATTAAATTTACATGGAATATAATCTCACTTAATAACATATCTTAAATTCACTATATAGACACATTTATCTTTCTCTATACAGTATTCCATATATCCTTTCCTCTCCTCTACCTTCTAATTACTATGACTATCCTTTCCATTCCTACACTTACTCACACCCTTATATTTATGTTCTAGTTTACTATCACCTATCTATCCTATTAGCACTTATTTGCAATACATAAATATGTACATATATGTACATACTGCATGCTTCCATCTATCCATACCCCCCTTTTTCCCATTTTTTTCACGAGGCTGGTTAACATGACGAAATATATAAATAAATAATTTTGCAGACAGCTAGCCCTCTAATGCAATCTTTTGACATCGGACATCTGAGAACTAATTCAAAACAGTTCCAGAAATATCCCATCCAGATGTGACATAGCAGGAGCCACTACAAAGAGTCTTTTACTTTAATATGCTCTTCTGGACAAAATGTTATCTTTTATAAGTTTTGTTTTACTGAGTTTCATCAAGATTAGTCTTCTTTAAAACACAGAAGCTTAAATGAGGAAGTTAACCAATTTAAGCAGAACTGCATTGCTAAAAAAAGATCTGTACGGATAAAACAAACTCTATCTTATCAAGATATCTTTAGATAAAACTGCAGTGGAAGGCAACGAGCATGCAGTAAGTTTTGTTTTACATAAACTAGTAAATTAGCAGTTAATAATCATAGCAATATGAAAGGATGTGCCCACATTTGTAATTAGATTCATTTTAATTTAATATGAACCATTATCTAACTTGCATGAATTTCAAGAACAACTTGTATAAAATCGAATTACAATTGTCTATCAAAATACATCATTTTGAATGGTAGACTTAAAAGAGGTTTTCATTGAAGGAAACCCTTTCTAACTAGAGTTTCTTAAACAGATTAATCAGTGTGACTTTAGAATACATAAAAGAGTGTTATAGACTTCAATAACATCTCTGTTACGTTAATAAGTTCTGCTGAGGTACTGATAGCTGAAATATCAACACAGGATGTAGGTATTCCTGCACTTGTGCAAAAACAGAAACAATCTTTACATGGACTTACTTACAGAATCTGAAACCCACTAGGTTAAAGAATAAAACTATGTGACCTCTAAAACTACTGTCCTTGCATCTTTAATCTTCTATGTCTGTGAGTTAGTTAACATTCCATATTACCACACTCCTTTTTTATAATGAGTGGACATACAACAAGTACCACATGCAATCACATATTGCTTTCATACGGAAGGCATTTCAGCATGCAGCTAGGTCAAATGTCCAAATAGTGCTCAAGAAACAATAAGTTGTGTCAGCATATTATGTTCTGGACAGCAAAGGCAGAAAAAAATTTGCATCTTTGTTGGTAGTCGGGGTCCTGGTACATCATATTTAAAGAACTTTGTAAGACAGTACTATAAAATATATAACTTGCTTTCCTATCATTTCCTGTCACATTTGGGCTTATTTGGTTATTACTTAACCTTCAGTTTTTTTTAAAGATTTCAGATCTCTCTGAATGATACCAGGCAGATTTCTGTGTATCATTCCTTTCTTTTTTGTCCCTCCTGCATATTACCCCAATGCCTTCACTACTGATGCCCAATCAGTCCTAACTATGGCACAGGTGATATGACTTCTATTAGCTGTACTCTGGGCTAGACAAGAGCCCTTCTGCCCATTCATTCCTGCCTAAGATCCAAATAAGTTCTTCATTCCCCAGTTAGAGTCAGGTGGTACAGACTGGGCTAGCTTGAGTTCCTAGGGCAGTACCTACCCTCTTCCATTTGGAAGCACCCCCTTCCCCTTGGTAGTTCTGCCAAACACACTACAGTCCCTGGAGGAAACATGCCTCAGCACACCAAATTGCCCTCAACTTCCTGATGTTATGCATTCTGAGTGCACAGGCTCAGATGGCTCCATTTTCACTGGGTAACACCAACCTAGTGCTCCTGTTTAGATGTCACCCTATGAAGCACGTGAAGTTGCATCCCTCCCCCAGTGAAGGCGAGCCTGTAGCTGCTCACTCCCATCCTTCCCAACTAGCTCCAGCAGACACCTGTGCTGTTAGTCAAAGTTGGGTCACCTGCACTATAGTTAGGCGTTTATCCCTCTAAGCCACAGAGCATATCCTTATTTGAAACCAACAGGAAGGCATTGTAACTTCTGATTGTATACTTAACTCCTAACAATCTAAATTAAGCTGGAATGAATAAACAAGCAAAAAAAAATGAACACATGCATGAATGAATTACTTAAAAAGGAATGTAATACATGCAAAGTACTGATTATACTTTGAAAGCGAGAGAAAAATAAGCTTGTTATAGTGAGGTTCAGGAAAAAAAACCTAGTTCTAACAAATTTTTTCTAACAAGTTTCTTTATACATAAATCCCAGTATTAAAAATAAATAAACCTCACACTGCCACACACACCACAGTTGCCACTTAACTGCATGGGAAAACAACTTATAATTTTAGAAGCTGGAACACATCTTGTGACACCATGCAAATGTCAGCCGGAACAGAAAGGCACCACTAATCAGGTAAAAGCTTTAAAAACTCTTGTCTTGCCACATTTCCTACCTGGTAATACACCATGGAAGATAAAAGTCCCTGTGTATTATAAAGAATTATTTCTTATATCCATTTCTTGAACTCATACCAATCTGGCTGTGATCAAAGACCCTATTATAATCCTCTACATTATGATTTCAGGGTGATGCAGTCATGGCTACATTTAGTCCATATCGTTTTAAGATGGTCTCTTAAATTCATAAAGCAAATATTTGAGCACATTAAATATTCATAATTTAGGATGCAAGTGAATGGAATTAAATACACACATCATAATGTTCTTCAAAGATCAACATTAACACAGACACTAAGGCACTCACCACAGACAAACCTAGAACATAGAATTCCTTAGCTGGTTTCATGTGCTCTGCTCTAAGACTGTCTCCCTTCATCTCTTTGCTCATATCTTTCCTTTTTAATAAAGCAGGGTTGTTTTGCTTCCTTGCATAAAACAAGTTTATTAGGTTCAGTTAGGAAAATGTAGACACTTGCAACTCCTTATATGCTAACCTCACACTCTTGTATGATAATTTCATATCTGATGACCATTTAGCATTTGTTACATCATATGGTGCTTTACTTTTGCATTACTTTCCAGGGTCATGAAAGAATATGTTTAAGTTTGGAGCAGAGAATGTTCCCAGTAAACAAAAGAATAAAAGTAAAAATCTGATGTTGTCAGTTTTCATTCTAACCTCAACTGATTTGTTTGGATCTGATCGCTCGTGGCAACCAAAATCTCTCCAGCTTACCCACAATGCACCAACCCTAAATTCCCTTAGATCTCCTTTACCGCTTTTCATGAAAGATGTGGTTGACCATAGCTCTCGAGCGTTTTTCAGATAAGTGTTATAATTATTCTTAAAATCTTGATATGTTCAAATTTGTCTTAAATTCTATACAGTTTATATCACTTACCATATTTCAAGCTATCATACAGTTCATACTTTTTTAGAATACTACTATTTTAGTATTTCCCTTTCCTGTAATGAACTATTGTACAGTACGTACTTCTTAAAATACTATTGTTAACATTTTCTTTCTACACCTGGTGTAGCCCTTTATTACCACTGCTGGTAGTTTTTTTTCTTTCTTCTTCCTTTCTGTCCTGATTTAAAAAAAAATCTGTTCTTACTTAAATTTGCCGTGTTAAAGTTTTGGTTATGGTTGAAAAAGGCCCCGCTGAATTTAAAAAAATGCATTAATTGTGGGCAGAAACTTCCAATGTCTGATACCCAAACTATGTGTGTTTTACTGTCTGGAGCCATTTTATCTTCAAGATGATTGCTCCATAAGCCATGGGCTCAACCCCAGGGTGCTTGTAGAAAGAAAGAATATGCTTATTTTGAAAAGCTTCCTTCCTCCTGCCTTTGGAGAAGCTCCATCTGGAGATCAATCTCCCAAAAGTAAACAACTGAAGACTTCTTCTCTGAAAGCAACTACGTCATCCACACCAGTTTTGGAGACATTCAGGAAAAGAACCAAGATGGATCTGACATCACCCTTGGATCCAAAAAAAGAAAAAAATTGATCAACCCGACTTCCTCGGATCTGACAAAAAATGTATCTGATCCGACTACCTCCAGCCCTACCACCTCAAGTCTTATTTGTCTACCCAGGAAAAGATAATCAGCATTTATGGATCAATGCCATCAATGGTGCCCTCACCTTTTTTGGAGCATCACTGACCCAGATCCCCCTCTATTGTTTCCACTCATTCTTCCAGAAGTTTGATGGAGGAAGATGAGAAAATAGTGGTGCAGTAGATCCTCTTGGAGCAGAGTCAGATGGGTGTCTTATGGGCTCCTACTACTTCATGTCAGAAGGTCCATTCTTCAACCACACCCCCACTTCAAGTTCCTCCTCTGATTCCTTCATCTGTTTTAGCGGCTTACTATGCATGCTCCAGTTAAGATGGATTTGAAGGGCTCTTGGAGCTGAAGTTTCCCTGTCAGATCTGAGGTGTCAGAGCCATCTCTGTGCCTCGGAGCCTCAGCATTGGATAGCTGGGCTCCAGCTTCCACCTCGGGGGGACTGCTTTCATAGTGGGGGGAGGGCAGCAATCCAAAAGCTTGTCTTTTCAATGCCAAGGTCTTCTCTTTCTCCAGAGTGGTCTTCCTTCAAGACTGTGAAGAGTGTTTTTTCTGCCCCAACATAATGGATGCATCCAACCCCCTTGGATTTTCAGCCTTCTACCTTGATGTCTCTGCACTTAGACTTCATCACTCTTTACCACAGAGACAGCTAGTCCAAGACCTCCAGACTTCCCAGCAGGGTATTTCAGTTTCTGGCAATACCTCCTTGGAGCATTCCACTGAGGAGGTCTCTAGGAAGAAGAAGTGTAACAGGAAGCACTTGGACTTCTCAGAGGAGTCGGTCAAGCAGAATACAGACTTCAATGAATGTGAACGGTCCCCAAGATCACCTCCTGAAGATGTCGCATTTGGAGAAATCCTTGAGATCCTAAAGCAGCGTGGTGGTTGGACGCTCAGTAACCCTTCATCCAAGAAGTTGGTATGCCTGGAGGCTTTTGTACTGGGCTGTCTACCTCCTGGGTTACTCTGCCTGCTGACGAGCTTATTGAGTTGGTCTCCACACAGGCAGAAAAGAAACCTGACACAGTTGAACCGATACCCAGAAGACTGGACAAGAATATGGCACCATCTTCGGGGAAAGAGTTTTGGGCTAAAGGGGTGCCTATTGATGCCATGGTTGTGGCGGTGGCCACCAATAAGGAACTTGCGGAAGAGAGTACTGAAATATTTGGCACACTTTACAAGGCTGCAGAGGGATTTGATTAAGGAACTGTCAAACACTCTCTCAGGATCCGTGTCTGTAGAGGTCCAATCCTCCGTGACTTCTTGGGTGGCTAACCTGCAATCTATTTTGGATTCGCCCATGAGGCTCATTTTGAATGTAGCCAAAGGAATCTCAAGGGCAGTGGGCTCAGGCATTTCCATCAGGAGACATGGCTGGATGCACTTATGTGATTCTGTGGAGCCCTGCAAGTCTTTGTTTACCAATGCTCCTTTTGACAGCACAGCTTTGTTTGGCCCCAAAGTGAAGAACACATTATCCAGGTGTGATAAATGCTGTGGGTGTATGTTTTTCAACCCCTCAAAGACCCTTTTTTAGGAATCAACAAGGTGGTTGAAAGATGTGGTTCAAGAAATTCTAGGTTCCTTTCCAAGACACAAATGGAGGAACTTCCCCCACGGGCAGGGGGGGGACTTCAATGGTTGATGCCACTCCCACCGCAGAGGTGGCCTTCAAAACAAGGGGTCCAAAGATTGATTCTTTCTTTGACAGACCTTACCAGCACTCCTGAAAGGAGGCCCAGTTACCCACCTCTGGAGGCAATCTAGGGTTGTTTATCCCTGCACCAGAGAGCTTGGCTAGACATAACAAAAGACACTTGGCTGCAGAGGATTATTTCCAGAGATTATATAATATCCTTTTCCCTTTCATCTCAAAATCTCAAGGAAAATCCCCGATGTTCTACCCAGTCAGAGGGAAGAAGCAGCATTTCACATACAAAGGCTGCTAGAAAAAGCAGTCATCAAAGAGGTACCACCAGACCAGATAGATTCTGGAACTTACTCAAGATTCTTTTAAGTGCCAAACAAAACAGGGAACTGGAGACCATTATTGGATCTCAGCAACTTGAACAAGTCAGTTTGGCACACCAAGTTTCAGATAGTCACAGATCAGTCTATTCTCCCTTTTCTGGGCATGAATGACTGGATGTGCTCAATAGACCTTCAGGATGCATACTATCACATAAAGAACAGACACAGCACTTACACTTCCAGCTGGAAGTAACTCATTACCAAATCAGAGTTCTGCCCTTTGGTCTCACCACAGCCCCCAGGGTATTCAGTAAATATATGGCAGTAGTAGCAGCTCACTTGAGATTACAAGGATTCTGGGTGTTTCCATATCTAGAAGACTGGCTCATTACCTCCCCAACCAGGCATCAATTAAAAAGGGCAACAAATCAGGTTCTCCAGATGTACTCTCATCTGAGAATAACCATAAACTATGAAAAGTCTTTTATCTGGAACCAACTCAAAACTTGGAATTCATAGGAGCACTGTTCAACACAAACTCAATGATAGCTTCACTGCCTCCATCAAGGGTTCAAACTATAAGATCACAGGTCTGAAAAATAATCTGCCGATTTCAGCCCGTTTGGTCCTTCAAGCTTTAGGATCTGTGTCAGTGGCAATAACACTAGTACCTTTAGCCAGATTTTACATGAGAATTCTAGAATTCTACAGTGGATGCTAGCAACACAATGGTTGATACTTTACTAACCATGTCAACACTGATACGAATAACTCAGATATTCAAGACAGATCTCAGGTGGTGGATTCAGTCAGATCAGGTTCTACAAGGTCATCCTTTCATTCCTCCTCCTCAGCCCAAGGCCATAGCGGCCACAGACACGTCCCAGTTGGGGGGGCATTTTCTGGGGAAAACAGTCCAAGGCACTTGGTCCCCCAAAGAGGCCAACTTGCATATCAATGTCCTAGAGATGAGAGCAGTGCTTTTAGCATTGCAGGCCTTTTTAAGATGCTCTCCTTTTGGTGACGATTGCAATTCAAATGGACAATATGTCAGTAGTTTGGTACATCAACAAACAAGGAGGGACCAGCTCTTATCCCTCGTGTTGAGAAAGCACTCAGAGTGTGGCAGTGGGTGATCTATTCCAACTGCTTTCTCACAGGAAGGCACATTCCAGTGAATTCCAATGTGATAGTAGACAAGCTGAGCAGGTGCATTCTTCTACCTCATGAGTGGTCTCTCAACAAAAATGTGATGGAAATGATTTTTTTGTCAATAGTGCTGCAATCTTTTGGCTTGTCCCCTAAACAACAAATGCAGCCGCTACTTGCCCGAATCCCCCCCCCCCCCCCAGGGAATCACTGAGGGATGCTCTACTTCACAATTTCCCCCCAGGTATACTTTATGCCTTTCCACCAATCCCATTAATTCCAAAATTCCTACAGAAAGCTGCCACATTGAAGAGCAAAGTCACCCTCATTCCACCTTAATGGTCTTGACAGATTTGGTTTCCCTTCCTTTGGCCTCACTTGCTTCACCAGCCTTGGATTCTGGATATGACTCCAGACCTCCTGTTTCACCCAACAGGCATGATTCATCCAGACATATCAAGCCTCAGGCTGATGGACTGGCTTCTCCAGTTCTATCAATAGCCAGACAAACTATGCTCTCTTCCCCTGTCCAACATATAATTTTATCTTCCCATAAACCTTCAACACATAAACTCTATTCCAGTAAATGGAAAAGATTTGTGTACTGGGCACATCAGAATCAGTTTGAACCTTTTTCAGCTCTGATACATAACATCCTTGAGTTATTGGCCCTACGTTTTAAAGAATGAGCTAGTTATTCAACTGCTAAAGTTCAGATAGCAGCTGCATCACACTTTCACTTTGGATTTGAGGGTTCCTCAGTAGCCTCTCATAAGTTCTGCAGAGCATTCATGAGAGGCACTCTACTTTTAAGACCTCATTTTAAGAAACCTACTCCCCAATGGGACCTCAATCTGGTACTGCAGGTACTTATACATTCCCTTTTTGAACCAGCAGCTAAATGTGACCTTAAATATCTTTCTTGGAAAATGTTTCTTCTAGTAACCATTACATCTGCTAGATGAATTTCAGAAATTCGAGCATTGTCTTCAAAACCTCCATACTTGATTTTTCACAACGATAGAGTTACATTATGAACTAATGCATCATTTCTTCCCAAGGTGGTGTCATTCATTTGACAGTATTCTTCCCCAAATTTGCTAACAAAGGCGAATAAATGTTACATTTGTTGGATGTCCATAGACAATAAAATTTTTACCTGCAGGACAAAAGACATGCAGTTGTTTGTTTCCTTTGCAGACATGAAGTTGGGTAAAACAGTTGCCAAAGTAACTTTAGCCAAATGGCTTGTATCTCATTTATTTATAAAAAAACTGGGTATTACCTTACCACAACTGGTATGAGCTCATTCAACTAGACCCATGGCAACATCTTTAGTTTTCCTATCCAGAGCGTCCATGGATGACATATGCGCAGCAGGTCTATATCATATGAGCAAATCGCACAAATTGCGAATGCTCATAATATCGAATGCACCGGATGTCGAAGTGCCTTTTTTGAGATCATGGTACAGTGAAAAATGGGATATTTGCCCTTTCCTCACTGTAGTGAGATCTCAGAGTTGGAATATATATTTAGCAGGGGGTGTGGAGGGTGCAGCCCCCCACAATAGGCAGTTTGAGGTTCGATATGTTTGATATTATGAGCATTTGCAATTTGTGTGATTTGCTCATATGATATAGACACATGCGCAGCAGTTACTTGGGCTACTACTCATACCTTTGTTACTCATTATAAATTGGATGTGGTCTCCAGAAGTAGAGCATCATTCGGTTCAGCTGTGCTCAGGAATATCCTTCCTTACAGTCCACCCGGGATTTTGGGTAACTGGTGACTCTCTCCCACCAGCTGAGGACAGAAAGAAAATTGACAACATTAGACAATGAAGTTATGTACTTAACGTTCCATCTGTGTTGTTCATTTTAATTCTTTCTCAAATTTCCACACACCAACCCCATCCTTTCTATTTACAAACTTCTGGAAAAATTAGTTTTTTAAGGGACAGCACTGCCCTTTATATTGAGCTCCAGATATAGTATTTTTGTATTGAGTGTATGCAATTTTACATCTCCATTATCTATGAATAGTAAATATTTCCTTTCTGGTAAAAATCAGCAAACAAGGGGTGGTGCATTATGGGTAATGGAGAAGCTCGAGAGTTTTTTGGTTGCCACGAGCTTTAGCAAAGGACGAGTTAGATCCAAGGATCAGATCCAAATCCATAAGTTGAGGAAAAATGAAAATGGACAACACAGATGGAACATTACAGTAAGTACATAACGTATTTTTATGTAGTCACTATAACTATGCATTTGTGTTTTCAGTTTTCATTCTTCCTCAACATTTGATTCTATTTGGCTGCTTACACTAGACTTTTGGATCTAACTTTTGAGCTCCCCCCTCTACCCATAATGTCTCAGTTGGAGTTTGTTGACTTACAGATCCTAAGATAGAACAGGAATAAGGAAAGAACAGCAAAGCTAGGGCTCAAACCTGAAATAAAATGTTCTATGATATCAACAAGATCACTCCAGAAGATAAAAGGAAGGGAGAAGGAGGGTGGGGAGTTGAGGAAGAATGAAAATGGACAACACAGATGCATAATTATGGTGAGTACATAACTTTAATATCTGATGTTGTCCTTTTTATTATTTCTCAATGTGTGAGACAGAGTCCCCAACTGTGCAAATCTTGGGTGGCTATTATAGAAGGATATTCCAGAGAACTGCTGAAACAAGCTCTGCTTCTGGAGATCAAATCTAGTTTGTAATGAGCAATACAAGTATGAGCATTTGACCAAATAGCTGCTGCATAAATGTCATCAATAGAAGTTCTAGACCAGAAGGTTGAAGAAGTTGTCATGGTTCTAATAGAATGTGCTTTAGGAGGCTTTGATAGGGAGCATACCTCTCAACCTGGAATCATCAAAAATCTGGACAAAGGCACATGAAAAATAGGTACAAATCTGTATGCTGATTAACATAAAATTTGTATGCATAATTATGTAACCTCACCCACTCCAATGTAATTGTGGGATATCAACTTTCAAACACAAACTGAAGCACTGACAACCAAAACATGGCCGCCAGACCCTGTAGTAAATGGTAACCATTTTTTTATGTGTAATTATGATGATCACTGGGAAGGGAGAAGATGATGAACCTTAGGATTTTCTTTTTGGTGACTTGCAGTATGTGGGTTTTATGGTAAAAGTAGGACATTTACTGGTAAGCAATATTCTAATTTTAGCAAAAGAATATTATAATTTGCTAGGACCTCCAAAAGTCATTCTCCACGGCCTACTAATCAGTTGCGTGGCTAGAGTTTGTGCTGCCTGGGGCTGTCTATGAGTTTGTCACACTTCCCCCCCTCACAAAATCATGGTCAAATGGAGCCACCCCATACACAACCCTCCCCCCTGTAGCCATTCTAATGTCTCATTACTTGGTTATTTCGCCTCATTTATCATAAACACTGTAATGTGCATACTGCTTTACTTCTATAATGATTATTTAGATTTCATTTAAAACTCTTATTTTACATTTTACAGCACAAACATAATAGCAATACAGTCTCACAATGAAAATAGAGTTAGCATTAAAACTTCTCTGCCCTTGAAATTCACATTCATTGAAACAGCATTGAAACCCACATTCAAAGAAAATGCATCTGGCCAGTGGCGGATAAAGATTAACTTTGGACTGTTTTCAAGTCATAGGCCACTTGCACATGAAACATACATGTGTTCTTTGATACACCTTCCTGATTGTATTAAATTATATTCCTTGTACAATACAGCTCAATAGTTAGAGCGAGTTTTAAATTTATTGTTTTGAACATTTTTCCAGTAAGTAATGAAACAAAATGCATGAACCAATAATGACAAAACTGCCCAATTCAGAACATTTCCATCATAAAAGTCTACTCAAACTTCTACAGTCCACCAGTATCAGTAAATATGCACAATCTCTGCAGAAGTAAAAGTCATCTAAATAATTCCACATTAAAAAGATCTGTAACTAATGAATAGGTTACTGCTAGCAAACAGCTTTACATTTCATTGTTTCATCTACAAATAAAGTGCCTGTTGCTCTTGAGGAATAAATTGCCTGTATTACATAAGAAAATGATAAGCTAGTAATATTGCAATAGGGAATGGATGGCAAACTGATAACAAGTTCATAGTTACTACGTATCTCCACCAAAGAGGGCATTCTCATGAGTGCAGCATCCACTCCCATTTAAAAGTACAACACATTACAGTATCAGCAATCCATTTACATACTGTGGGAGATGAATCCACAGCCTTCTGCATCAAAAGCAAGTATTCTACCTGTTGTGCTACCAACAACAAACACAAACAGACTTGGCATAAGCAGCACTAAACTTCTCTCCCCTTGAAGAACTATGCAGCTCAAGAAATCTGGAAAAAGCCAAAATGTATTGGGGGACAACGGCCCAAAACAGGGACACATTTTGAACATTTTTTGTATAATCTTAGAAAAGCTACTAGAATAAATTGTTTTGTGTAACCATGTGTTTCCTGAAAGATAGGAGGACTGAAACTTAAATGGCTATCATTATTTAGGGAATTCGGTTCTCACTGATTTACCAGAAAACCACAAATTTTAAGAGGAACAGACCACAAATATGAGCCAAACATTCCAGACATTCTGCAAATCTTTGGACAGTTCAGAACTATGGACTTAACTCCTTGAATCACAAGTGGTGGTATGGGTAGAGAATTTAGGCTCTTGCTACCTCTACATAAGGTACAGGGTTTGAGTCTGAGCAACTCTAACCACCAGTTATACTTAACTGGGGCATTTTACACACTCACACACACACACACACACACACACACACACACACACACACACACACACACACACACACAGTACAAATGCAGACTGCCGCAATGGAGCACATTTAACTAGACATCTGACTCTGCAGCAAGTTACAATTATGGCTTGGCATTCTTGAAGCTGACGTCATTGTGCACGCCCTACAAGAAATGACGTCAGGAACAAATCTGTCCAAAAACCCCAGGAAATTTGGATATTAAAGGGGCCACTCGGGAATTCGTGGCACCTCGATATTTTGCCCTCAAACCTGGTATTTACCCAGGAATTCAGTACGGTTGATAGGGAGAGGCCTTGCTGAGTATACACAAAAGAAATGCAATCAGTAATCCATTTGGCCAGGGTAACTTTAGAAACTGGTAATCTTAAGTCTGTTTGGTGAGAAAGGAATAAATAGTTGTTCTGATTTCCTGAAATCTTTCATCCTGTGTAGATCAAAACATAATTGTCTATGTACATCTGAAAGATGTAGCATGTACTCTCCCTTATTTGAAAAAATAAGGAAGAAGACAGCCAAATGAATTATTTGATATTTGATTCAGATGCTACCATTGGTAAGAAGGCTGGATTGGTTCATAAAGTAACTCTATCACTGTGAAAAACAGTGTGAGGGCATTTGGAAGATAGAGCTGGGAGTTCAGAAATTCATCTTGCAGATGTAATAGCTACTAGGAATGCTGTTTTCCAAGACAAGAATTTGAAATCAGCTTTTGCTGATGATTCAAAGGGTTGTTGGATCAACCCTGGAAGTACAACTGTTAAATTCCATAGAGGTGACAGATCTTTCACTGGAGGTCTAAGTAAGAAGGTATCTTTTAGAAAGGCCTTGCACAATTTGGAAGAAGCTAAAGAGGCAGCTTTTTTACGTGACTGAAAATTAGATATGGCTGCTAATTGTACTTTGATTGCAGAAAAACTTGCACCTTCCTGAAAAATAGATGCTAAAATCCCAGAACCGAAAATATAGGAGCAGTGAAAGGATCAATTTCCTTCTGAACAGCCCATATTGGAAATCTTTTCCATTTACTCCTGTAGATCTTCCTTGTAGAAGCTTTCTGGGAAGACAGAAGTAGTCATCAGACTGGGGAGGAAAGTCTTGACTGTCTAGCTATCAACAGAACTGGAGAAATCTTATGGTTAGTTTGAGGCCTGGAATATTGAGATGCTTCATAAGCGAAGGTGAGGACTGGGGTCCAGTACCCATAGAGGATATCAAAGATGAGATCAAAGGAAGGTGAACCACACTTGGCAAAGCCAAAAGGGAGCAATGATGATATGTGAGCTCTTCAAATGAAGTACTTTCTGTAAGAATTTTGGAATCAGGGATAACGGGATAAGCATAAAGGAGACCAATGGGCCAAACATGGACTACAGCATCTCTTGGTGACTCCCTCCGAGTGACGATTAGGGCAAAGAACCTGCTGTACTTGTTGTGGGGATATACAAGGTTGGCCCCAGTGACAGAAAATCTAATGATAGAGTAAATGTTGCATATCACTGTTGTGCTCTTTACTGTGAATCACATTTGGACTTTTACAGAGTTTACTTCTGCACAGTAGCCCTACCCATTGCAAAGTATGTTTATGAAAACTGCCAATACTTCAAAAAATCTTAAAGAAGCAAAGGGAATAGAATGAACAATTCTTAAAAAATAACAAAGCTGCTCAGATGTATTCAATTTACCACATTGTACACAGTTTCACACAGAGTTATTAAGGAAACAAAGAACATTTGAAACAATGTCATCCCACGCATTTTTGTTATATGTTTGGGGGGTAAACTGTTGTAAAAAAAAAATTCTTCACTGCAATCAATACAGAAGTGATAACATTTGGTGGTGATAACATAAGTGGACGGATGCTTAAAATGAGAACTAAATACACTGCTTTCAGCTCCAAACTGAATAAAAAAATGGAAATAGGAATAAACATTAAACACAAAAAGGTCTACAAGTTTTATGACTGTGGAACAGTGAAATTAAGAAATTAACTTGTAGTAGAACTCACCCAGTGCTTGTATAGACTGGTTGTCTGCCCTGACTGTTCCATATACAGTGGCTAATTAAAGTCATTTTTGTTGTTAAATAAGTTTATTCAATGTTAATTAGTAGCAGTATTCAGCATAAAGTTATTGATGCTTCAGTGCTGCCAGAAAAAAATGGAAAGCATTGGGGAGAATGTGACTGTAGAGGAAGAAATGACAAAATTCAAGAGGCATGGTGGCCACAGCAGTATTCCACAACTGATAAAAACTGATTTGATTGAATGCTAAAGTAATGAGAGGTTTATAAAGTGAACTTTGGCTTGTAGCACATTTCAAGATTGTTGACTGGGTATATAAGAAAAGTACAGCTAGTTGGTGCTAATGATAAGAGTTTTACATGTTCAGACATGTCACCATTACACTGACTAACTAACCAGTGGCTGAGCTGGGAAACAGAATGGAAGATGTAAATGGCTAGACAAAATGGGGATCAACAATTGATTACAATGGAGGATAAGGCTGACAGAAACTGGCTGGAGTGTTACAAGGAAAGGGTATACTAGATTTGATGGCATTTGAGGAAGCTGAAACTGTACAGTGGACAGACTTCATGAAATCAGCACTAGGAATTGAAAACCTGTGGCAGTTACACTGACTGTATCTGAGAGAATGCATGGCAAATCTAGAGATATCTTGGCATAATTTGTGGTGACGTATGAAAAAGAACAGATGTTGTGGTAATTATACAGGCAGTGGGAACATTTACAATAGCTGATTGGACAGTATGTGTGCATCATGATTATTCAGAAGCAAATTTTCAACTAGATTGGATTTTCTAGATGCTGTTATGGGATTTAAGAGCTATAAACATAGGGTGTTGGACACGCTGCCTACAAATGGAATTATTTTCCCAATGCTGAGGATGCAATGGTTGAGTTAAAGGTAGATGCCAGTGTATTTATTTCATGACATACAGGAGCACGATTACATGGAAATTGCAAGTCTGGGTGACTCCAACAGATGTAGAAGAGTAATGCGATAATCAGCAAGGCTGAAATGGGAAAAGGACAGTGTTTCTGTGTAAAGCAGCAGGGGAAGATGGCACAAGAGGTTACATATCTCTGTTTTACTGACCATGTATTAAGAATGGATTTGTTTAAAATTTGATTACTAACATATGTTCTAAAGGACCAAGCACTGTAGAGATGTGTACCACTTGTGATAAGCATAGCATTAACATTCAGTAACTGAAGCGTAACTAGCAGGTAGTCTCCCACACATTTCTGGATATATTTCAAGTATTTCCAGTGGGGAATGCGAGTATGTTATTGTACTCTATAATTACTGATACAGCCTATACACTAAAATAGATTAAGCAACTATTTCTTACTACTGAGGAACTTTTTTGTCCGCACTGCATGTATAAGATAGGGCTTGCAAATGGGGATGCTCCATTTTGTTTTAACTACCGTCCCCAGTATTCAGAAACACATAAAGCATTGCACAATCTTCTATTTCTTTACGGATTGGTCAGTGTATTATGCAGGAATGACTCAGACTATTGTACTGCTGCAGTGGTATGATGGATCCAGCTTGTAGTGCCATAGGAATCTCCATCTAGAAAGCCACATGCAAATGCAGAAGTCTAGGGCACAGCTAATACAAATAGCTGGGAATGGAATAGCTCAGTAGACAAATTCAAAGGAAAGCTCTACTGTGCTACTTGGAAAGCAATGCACTAAAATGTATATCATTTTTGACGGCAAACATGCACTAATGTCTATGGCAGGTGCACATGTTAATGGCTGATAACCACAAAGACACTGCAGGGGAAAATGGAACTCAGAACAATAGCACAACCACCACCAAACTCCTCCAGTGAACCACGACAGCTCTAAGATGGCAAAAGGCAGCCAAAACAACATTCACAGTAAGAAACTATGCTGAATGTAAAAATACACAAAGGAACCAGAACCAGGTCCACTAATATAACGTCTTTTAATCAATTAAAAGATTTTATATTAGGTGGACCTGGTTCTGGTCTTGGTTTGCTGGAGGAGTTTGGTGGCAGTTGTGTTGCTGCACATGTTAATGAGCTGCTAATGACCGTTGATTCAGTACAGCTCTTCTATGTCTCTGAATCACATTTCATCACTGCAGTGCTACTAAGGATCCTCAGTGAAGCACTAATAGAGCCACAGTGGTATTTAATCTGAATTCTACCCCAAGAAAATGATAGTGGTGAATGAGTATTCAATTATTTATGTATTACGTTTTCACTTCACGTTCCTTCTAGTGTTAAAGCAGCCATCACATAAAATAATTAATCCATTGTATTATTTTAACATGTTGAGTTGTAGTGCTTTATCTTCTCTCAAAGCATGATATGAAGACTGTTTAACAACGGAGTGTTAAATATTGAGAAATCAATGACATAGTGATAAACACCTACTGTTGCGTTAGTATTAAAGCATGTATTATGTTACTTAATTGCTGAGTCACTAAATTTGTTTTAAATGTCTCTGTAAGTATAAACAATAATAGGACCGAAATACTTGGGACATATGTGATAACTATTAATTATAACCGATGGTGCCAATGGTATGGAAATCTATGCATTTTATGAAAAAACTATTACCCAGTGGAAAACAGGAAGTCTACATATAATGTTAAAATGTGAAGCATTTGGTTGTTGGCAGTCTAATGCATCTATATGGAAGTTTTAGCAGGAGTAATGATGTGCATAAACTGGTGGTCTTGACAGAGCAACAAGGAGTGCACTGAAATTAAAGAAAATACATTAGTGCAGGAGCAAACAGTGTAAGATTTATACTGCCTGTGGTGAACTTGCTTCAGTTATCACAATCAAAATGGGCACACAACAAAGAAACTGAAATTTTAATATGAAGCACTCAAATTAAGAAAAATATCATATCAAGATATTTGTGGTAATTGTTGAAAGAAACAGTTACCTTGAAGAATGAAAAAAGACAATTTTACTTTGAAGCAGATGTGGATTATGTAAAGTGACTTGTACAGATGCACAGAAGTGACAAATTAATAGTAGCTGCCATCTGGAGCTCAAACCATCATAACACACTGATGTCAGTGCCACTAAAACAAGTCAAGCATCAGGACAGTGTTAAAAGAAAGATAAAAGTGAGGACTCAAAGCATTTGTCCAAAGAAACTTAATTGTTTTAAAAACAGCAAGGACCATGAGGTAATTTGAACATATGATCCCATAAAAAATAGCATTTTCATACTTTCCGTTAGTAATTACTGAGATAACTTCCCCAACTTGCCCTATATATTACAAAGGAAAATGGGTGAACAACTTCTCAGTAATTCTATTTCAGTAGCCAGATGAGTAATAAAACACATAAAAGTCTGCAAATAATATCTGTAAACCTTCCTTCTGAAAAGCATCATGGAAGATGTGCTAATAATTCAGGCAACTTTTACTGCATTTTTGTAAGACCATTCTAGCTACTGTATCTCCGGATCTACTTTGGAGTTCTGCATACTTGCTTCTGTCTTGAGATAGTATCCTTCCCAGTAAACATTTTCCAAGCTCATTTCACTTAAGATATGCTTATGAGCACAGTAACTGTAAAACCTACCTTACTATTTAGTGATGCTGATGTTTTGTATTAACTGCATTATACAGGCTGTATGGCATGCATTTTTCAGCTACTGTTTTAAAATATTTTTATATTTACAGGTAATTTACGTATCTCACATTGTATCTTGAAAAAGGCAGATTTGTAAATATTTTGTGCACACATTTGTGTTTTATTACCCCATATTCATCTGCTCAATGTCACTTATTTCTTGAAGAAATAAATGCATTTCTCAGTTTGTCTGCTTTATACCATGTCTAAATCTGAGCCATCTCTTGTCCAGCAACCATTACACATTCTACTATTAAGAAATAAGATCGCTGCAAAGAGAGATGGTAATGTCTTTTGTGTCCTAATCTTTGTCATAAAAAATGTACAGTTGCTTAAGTTTTACTTATTACATAAAGGTTTTGTAATTCAGCAACTGCTCAATCAACTATTAAGGTCTTAGAAATGCTAGTTTTTTTCTTCTATACATTTCTTTTCCTAGCCTTGAAAATTTAGGCTATGAAAGGACTATATTATTTTTCCTGGTAAAAAAAAATGTTATATACATCAAAAACCAACTTGAAGAATGCCAAAATACATGCAGTTAAATAAAATTGCAATCCAGTCCTCTAAACTGCCTGTAGGTATGAGTGTGTGTGGTACATTTGAGTTTGTAGTGTGCATGTTTGAATGTGTGTGTGTGTGTGTGTGTGTGTGTGTGTGTGTGTGTGTGTGTGTGTGTGTGTGTGTGTGTGTTTGTATGTGTGTGTGTGTGTGTGTGTGTGTGTGTGTGTGTGTGTGTGTGTGTGTGTGTATGTATATGATCGCTTGCATGCAAGCACATATCTATGTCTCACTGAGCTATGAGAATGCTGAACTAGAAAAAAATGGTAAAACTTTCAGCACAACAGCATAGTTTTTATAAAAAAATGTATTAAACTCTTGAATTTAAGCATGCCATCTACAAAGTCACAGAACTGCAGAAAAAGCAGAAATCAGTGAAAAAAAGGTAATCACTGCAGATGCACACATACAAATCACACTGGCAGACATTTTTCCCCAAGTATCATTTTGCACTTGTACTTCTTGTTTTCATTGCATTCTCAAAGATGTCTGTGCTATTTATTGTTTTTCCTGCACTTGCTTAGAGTTTTAAGTTGCATTTTTTCCATTGCTGTAAGGGCTGCTGTTCTGCAATTGTAACAATCTAAATAGATTGTATCTGCTGCTTTCAGTGCTTTTAGACATCTATTTTTGTGGTTCCCTAACTCTTGGGCTCCAAACCAGTCATTTTACATTAAGAGGGTCAAAGTCTGCACTCTGGTGGCGGGAAAGCACTGATTTCACCTATTTCAGCTGAGAACTACTGGTTGAAAGCTTACTGTGTGCTTACCCGATTGGGCATACCTAGTTTAAAAGTTTTTTTTTTCTTCTATATAAGCCACGTGTTTGAGCATGTCTTGGCTCATTTATTAGCAGCTGCTCATCGTTTGGCGACAACACAAGATAATTTTTAGAGATTTTGTTTGCATTTGAAGCCATCCCTGGTAAGAAAAATGAAACTAAGTATTATTTTGCACTTGTATTGCTTGTTTTCATTGCATTCTCAAAGACTTCTGTGCTATTTATTGTTTTTCCTGCACTTGCTTAGAGTTTTAAGTTGCATTTTCCCACTGTTGTAAGGGCTGCTGTTCTGCAATGGTATCACTCAGAATACATGGTATCTGCTTTATTTAGTGCTTTCAGGCATCTATTTTTGTGGTTCTCTTACACCTGAGCTCCAAACCAGTCATTTTACAACAGTGTCAAGGTCTGCCCTCTTGTGGCAAGATAGGGCTGATTTCAACTACCTGAGCTGGGAAATGCTGGTTGAAAGTTTACTGTGTGTTTACCTAATTAGCCTTTGGCATACCTAGTTAAAAACGTGTTTTTTATACTTCTATATATAAGGCTCACATTTGTCCAATGCTGCTCTTCATGCAGCAGTGGTTAGTGTTGCCTTGTATAAATGCAATCACTACAAGTTGCACTTTTCCCGATAAAAACTACCTCTGAATTTTTTCACAGTCCTGTGGAACTCAATGAGCAACTAGTCTGTATGCTGAACAGCATTGCCACATTTAGTTAGCACTAGAATACATTACAGCTCTCAGAACTGTTGCTGGTCAAACAGCAACTGTTCTGCATGCTGGGCAGCATCACTGCAGAGGTTAGGTGCAGATTACACTAAGTAAGCATCCATCCCTCATCCTGTTGCAAACACCCTCAATTCTATTCCCTTGTAAAGCACATTTTAAGGACCTGCAACCTGCTGTCTCTTCATCTAGATTGCTGGATGTGGGCATCTTCAGGCAATGTAACAATTGCCTCATGTATACTGACAACCACTTAATTCTGAAAGAGATGCATACAGTATATGAGAGATGTAGTTACACAATGTCACTGGAGGCAAGATTCTCATATACAGGCACAAAAAAATGCCAAACAGGTGATGAGTGACACAAACAAAACTCAGCACACTTACTCAGGACCAGACACATAGACCCACGTAAGTGGAGGTGCTCATATGTAACTTATCTAAAGCAGCCCTCTGAAACTCAGCATGATATAAACAACTCCCACCACAACACATAAAACTACATCTCAGAGTGTTTCATCTACCAAATCATTAAGGTGCAACACCACACAATCCAATATTTTGGTCATAGTTAACTCCATTTTGAAACACACTGATGTCCCTCTCACCAGGCTGGATAAGGAGCAGGTTAGAGTTAGCTGCCTGTCAGAGGCCAGGATGCACCAAATCATGCAAGTACTCAAGTTACTAATTACCAAGTACCACTATGACCGAATTATGTGTCATGTGGGTATAAATGACCTGAAATATACTTCCCTGGACTAAATGAAGACAGACATGATTGTGGTTTCAGAATATGTGTCACAGGCGAGTATGAGCCTAGCGTTAAGCAGCATTCTGCCATCTCCAATGATGATGTCACAATACCAACAGAAAATTAATGACTTTAGTAATTGTCTTAGCTACTAGTATCATTCCAAAGGGGTCCAACATTTTTCAGCCTGGGAGAACATGACTGACAGGCCATGCTGCTTTTCCAGGGATGGTCTTCACCTGTTGCCACTAGTTTTTGAGATATTGGCCAAAACATTATCCAATCCTATAGTGTCTATTTTAGACACTGCCAAACAGACAAACCTTCCACCATAGCAAAATCTACTCAGGGTAAGCTAAAGGTATTATTGCTCAGTGCTAGGAGTCTCAACAAGAAACTAAACCTCCTAGAAACACTCCTCACCCTATAGAATGCTGACAGCTATGTAGTAACTGAAACATGTCTCAAAGCCATGGAAAGCACCCTGGCAGTGCAAGGCTATAATGCCTTTCACATGTTCTGACCACCCACTGCACAGGAAAGGATTAAAGGTGGAGGTTTATCCACCTATAAAAAGGATAAGAACACCTCAAGGCCATTCAAACAATATGACACGCTTGAGCTACTTCATGTCCAACCAGTCATAGGAAAAATCCCTTACCATATCCTTGTTAGTTACAGGTCCCACACTATCAACCAGGAAAAGCATACTTCAAACCTGAATTGACTAGAATTACTTAATATTCAGCCCAATACCATCCTTATCATTGATTTCAACTACCTCTCCATTAACTGGGATGCATGCACGACTACTAACATGCTGGCTCAGAGATTTCTGGACTTTGTCAATGCAAATGTCCTGGAGCAGCTATTCTACACTCCCACTAGGGGTGCAAATATTCTAGATCCTGTACTCACAAATATGCAAGAGCGTTGCAACCCCCCTCCCCGAGTGTGATGTCCTCACTAGTTAGATCATATCATAAAGCAGTCTCCCTTGAAGTAAATATAAAACTAAAACCCTCACCTAACCCCAAAGCATTTAAGAACTTTTCTAAGGCTAAGTACCTCCTATTATGTGATGGCATAGCTAATTTTCAAGCTCCCCCAAACCCAGAAAACAAAGAACCCTATCCAGAGGTGTACACAAAAGCCCTGTATGACCATATTAGCAGCTGTATAGAAACAGCAGTACCAAACCAAAATAAGCCTAGGACAACCCGCAAAAACAAGCCACCCTGGTGGACCTCTGGTATAAATAGGTTGTACAACAAAAGAAAGAAAATCCTGTTTAGAAGTAAGAGCCAATGTGCACAACAGAGCAAAAACTCTCTCATTAGTCTAAGTAAGCAAATCAGGGACTAGTCATATCTTCAAAAGCAAATGTTGAGGCAAAAATAGCCTCCCAAGCTAAGGATAACCATAAGACATTTTTCAGTTATGTCCACAACCTTAAGGACAACATCCAACAATATGCACACCTACACTCTGCCAGAAGATACAGCAAATCTGCTGGCTGATAAATTCAGCTCATATATCACTGCCTGATCACCTTCAGTTACCATCCAAGAAATACCATCCACCATTCCTCTACCAGTAACCACCAAAGAACAAATCACCAATACACACACTAAAGCCAGAAAAATGGCTTCAGTGGATCCTGACAATATCCCAGGATGCTTTTTAAATAGCTTCAAACAGGACCTATCAGGCTCACTAGGATCTCTATTTAACCCAAGCCTCCAGCCTGACTGTGGAGTGGAGGACAGCAACAATCATCCCCTCTATATAAAGGGGGACCATTAACTGACCCAGCAAATTACAGGGTCTATATTACAAGTTCGAAAGCTTAAAAGAGCAAATGCTCTTTTATTGAACTGTAAACACTGAAACCACTAAATAGTGAAAACACGGAACAGTGATTTTTTTTTTCCCCAGGGAAAAAAATTGCTGATTTGCAAAAAAAAAAAAAAACAAACAAAAAAAAAACAAAAACCAAAAGTAAACACAAAATAAAGTGGGGGACTTAAATATACCCCCCCTGCTTAAATATACCAACTCCGAGATTGCACCACAGTGGAGGAAATGGCAAAGCCCAGAAAACGGCCCAGTGTTTTTTTTCCCTGGGAAATAAATTTCTGTTCCGTGTTTTTGCTCTTTAGTGGTTTTGATATTTACAGCTTGATAAAACAGCTTTTGCTCTTTTAAGCTTTCAAGCTTATGATACAGACCCCAAATTACAGACACATAAGTTTGACTAGTCTTGTATACAAGGTCATGGATAAGAATAATCATGACCCTGATAAATAACAACACAAGAAACTTCGAAACACTGAACCCAACCCGTTTCAGCTTTGTCGAGGTCAGGTCATGCCTGCTCAATCTAGTGGACTTCTATTGAGAATGTCACTAGGGACATGGATGATGGTAAAACAGTGCATAATGCCTACCTTGACCTGGCTAATGCATTTGACACAATTCCCCTCTTGAGTATTATAGATAAATTCACAAAACAGGGTATAAATCCCTATGTCAACAGATAGATAGCTAAATGGCTAATGGACACATTGCATGTTGTTAGAGTGGGAGAATCCAGATCCAGGAAGACACCAATTACTAGTGGTATGGCACAAGGTTCAGTGCTGAGACCTCTTCTGTTGGAATATACTTCTCTGAAGTGAAAGCTAATGTAAAACACCTTTGGCTGACCAAGTTTGCTGATGACTGCAAGTTGGGGACAATCAATGAATCCCCCAATGATGTAGATAACCTTCAGAAGGGTCTGACTCAGACAAATGACTGACGCCAAAGCCATGGCCTAAAACTAAGTGCAAAAATGCACAATCATACCCTTTGGGAAGTCAAATATCCCTGCAAATTACAACATTAACAGCACACTCCTAACAGTGGAATCAGAGGTGAGAGATCTAGGTACACAGATAGAGACTTGCCTGAACTTTGACCACCAAGTGTCCACATTGGTGTGGAAGTCCTTCTATGTGGCACAGCTTATAATTAAAGGCAAGAGATCCAGATCCAGAGTAGTTATAGTCCCACTGTACTTGGCCCTCATCAGACCAATAATCAAGTTTAATGCACCTTTTGGCATGTACTTGACCAATCACTAGCAACATCTAGACTGGCCTCTGAGGTTTCTCACAAAAAAAAAAAAAAAAAAAGAAATACGGGGTGTAAATAACATGTCCTATGTGGATTGACTAAAAGCCTTATTATCCCTTTACTCTGTCTTCTACTGATCTTTAAGGGGTGATCTATGCTTAACTTACAAGGCTCTCTCAAATCCAGCCCAGATGGAACTGTTGCACTTTTTCAAATCAAACTGCACAATGACCATCTGATCTAATGATCTAAACCTGGGCTGTAACACTGACAAAACATGCTGGAAAGACAGAAATGTGTCTCATAGGTTACCCCTTCTCTGGTAAAGGCTTCCTGTTCATGTAAAGCACAGCTCTTCCCTGAGCCTCTTCAAATGCAGCCTGGATCAATGGATGTGGAACTGTAAATTCACTCCTGAGGTGGTGCCCATGTCCTGAACAAAGAAGCAGAGAAATACTGATAGTATAGGGTTAGGTCTCTAGTGTGGGCATTTGCTTTACCAATAGTACTGTTTAGGTCAAAAGTTCAAAGAGTGCTGACTGAGTCATTCACAGCATGGAAAGCTAAGTGGAAATGTCCCTAAGTATTACGCTGACAAGAGAGACATGTCATGTATTTGTAACTCTGTCGCATATGAACCTTGTAGAAAGAAATTTCAGTGTAATGGGAATAGACGTCAGTGCAGTACATATTAAGGTTGCTGTCCTGTCATATTAACAACATTTAATTAAAATTAATTAAAAATGTATTTAAATAATAATACTGTTTTACATTAAATTGTTTGCGATACACCATGAAGAAACTCAGCATATTAGACAACACAGCAATAATAAATAATACGTGAACATTTACGAGAAATTTACGTGAAAGTTCATCATTTGAAGTAACTTGCTGAAGTAAACCATTTCTACATTATATAACACTTATTTGTTTTCTAATAACTTACAGTAAGTACTGGAGTCAAAGAGTTAGGATCTTGTACAGTTGCATATAAAAGATAGGGGAAACAGCAGCATTTTTGTTTATGTTCAGCTGTTTAGAGTAGTTGCTTAAGTAAATAGTAATAATGTTGAGGGTTTGCAATGAGATACTGAGATATTAGTTACAGATTAAGTGAATTTTGCCAGTACCTGTAGAGTTTGACAAACAGGAACTGAGGATAAGTAGATACTCTTTTATTATTACCTTGAAAATTAACTGGCAGGTTATAGTTGTAAGATTTATGGGTAGTTTGGTCCATTTGAGTGGCACAAAAAAAATGTAAGCTCTTTTCCCTGTTTTGGAGTTGTATTTATTTATATTTAGAAGGTTTTGGTTAGTGCATTAAAACTATTTCAGTTCAGAGTGTGACAATAGTAGGTTAACCAAGGCTTGGAATAATAGTTTTCAGAGGATTTTGTAAGGATAGATCACTTGTTGATTGGGGATTTTATTTTCTAATGACATTCATTCTAACTTTTTTAGGACGGAATAGTGATCACTTAACAGTCTGCACCTGGGGCAACTGCCCCCCTTGCCCCACCCTAGCTATAGCTTTGTGTACTTCCCAATACTACTGATCCATGAAAGAGTTTTGGAGAGGAGAAGTAGTGCTTCAGTAATTTTCTTCTTGCTGTCAGCTAAGTATCCTTCATTCTGTATAAGACCCATGTGTTTTTTATGGATTTAATTTTTGGTGTTTTTGATGTGTTCTTACAAGTTTAATTTGTAAACCATTACAACTTCCTTGTATTTTCAAAGCAGCACAAATTGTACAGATCCAGCTGATCCTTGAAATGTGAATGCAGGTTGATTGGTGGTTGCTTTGTGATGTAGCTTATGGAAGGTTATCATCCCGCTCTTTATTCTGGATAAGTTTATTTTTTTTGAAATTCAAGTGCTAGAAGTATTAAATCCATCTTGCAGTTCATTAATTGGAGTTTGTATATCCTTAAATGAATGTAGTACTGACAATCTGAATACCACTGACATGCAGGTGTACGTTAGTAACTAAATTAAAGAGAAGGATCCTAGTATACATCCTTGTATTAGCAGAAGTGAATGGCTGTAACAGTTGGCTTTGTCATTTTTCTTCAAAGTATGGTCCTTCAAACAGGTAGTGAAATAGTTAAGGATTGATGCGGAACATCTCATATCCTGTAGTCTTGTTAATAAGTGATAGTGACTGATCACATCAGAAGATTTTTGGAATCCAGAAATGGTGTACCAAATACAAATCCACTGTCCTTGGTTGCTGTGTGGTCAGATACTTTGGTATAGCTATGTGGGAACTATGTCATGCTGTAAATCCATGTTGCATTTATGTTAGTAGATATTTGTATTAGTGGACTGTACTCTATTAACTAGTCTAGAGTTAGTTGTTTATTCCGACATATTTTAGTCAAGGAGTCTGGCACGGAGCACCTGTATAACAGAAAGTAAGAAGAGAAGGCATAAGGAAGCAAACTAATATATGACAGCTTATAAAGTAACCACTGCATGAATAAGCATTTTGAACATATATATAACAAATGTCCACCAGGATCAACACCTACATCCACTATGCTGTATTCTTACGAGTATGTTTATTCACAACAAAGGTCACTGCACATTGAATCCACATGGTCTGTGTCATCAACATTGTGGAAGAAAAAGATACATAAGAAATGTTTACCACACCATCAGCCATAGTACTTATACCTGTCTTACTCCAATGGTCAGGTCAGGAAAGATATTTACTCTTTCAATTTCAGGATATGCTGTGAAAGTGGGGGGACCATCAGCTCTCACTAAATACAGATGTACTACAGGGTTAAAAGGAAAAGGTATAAGTTTAAGATAAGGGTATGATTTACTGAAAAATGAAAGCCTTTCAGTGAAGGACCCTCAAAAGAGTGACAGTCACAGTGGAGGAAGCAAAAACTAAAGATGGAAACAGCTGCATATTAGCTAAGTGTGAGCATGACATGTGAATAAAATAGAAAACTAGTGTCTTATGAGGCAAGTACATTAGTCTATATAGTCTCAATGGTATGGAAAGGTTGTTATAGCAAATTCAACAGCACAGGAGGGCTAGCTAAGGCAAATGTAAGAAAGAGTATAAGAAGTAAATGCATGTAAAGAAACAAAGAAGGAGGAGGTCAAGCAAGCAAATGCTGTGTGGGTGCAGTCTCCATGGTTACAGGAACAGCTTGCCTAATTCATAAAGTTTAGTATAGCAATAACCCACGCCTGGGTGTGGATAATGCTGGATTTACCCATGGTTGGTGTGGTTTGGTCATGAGGGCAAAGCCCGAGTAGCCAAACAAAGACAACCGTGGGTAAATCCAGCATTACCCACACCCAGAAGTGGGTTATTGCTATTATACAATGACACCAGTGAGAGTGGGGAGCTCTGAGCAGCCTATCTGTCCCTTGAGGAGTGGTTCCAGCCCAGTGACCTGTAGCTTATGGGCCGTTTTGGGCCATTTCCTATCTCTTTCTAACCCCCTGCTTTAAAGCCAGCTTTAGCGCACTTTTGCGCTTGTAATTTAAAGTTTGTCCTGTTTTTTGCATTTACCTGTTGAGGCTACACACTCAAGTACGCTAGCCTGTGTCACATATTTACTGCATTTTCCTGCTATTTGTTGAAAAAAAGAAAAAAAAAAAAAAAAATTATTATCCTTGTTTCCCGTCTTTCCTAACCTAGAGTAGTCCAAATACAGGCTTTGCTGTATTCTGGACTTTTGGAAAGTTCCTGTGTTGCCATTTCCTTTCTTGGATTAAGGGAGGCTTCTTTGTTCACCAGTGGCAGTGGGGAGCTTAGAGCAGCCTATCTATCCCTGGAGGAGTGTTCCCAGCACAAGAATCTGGTAGTCTACTGGACATTTTGGGCCAATTTCTAGCTCTTTCAAATCCCCCTGTATAAAACCCACTTTGGCAAGGTTTTTGCACTTGTTACTACTCAGCCAAGCTCCTCGTGGTCCTGCAGAGTGGTGCTAGCAGCAGAGAGGCTAAATGAGCGACTGCTAACCTGATAAGTGTTTTTTCCTGCTACTACCTGGGCGACTGTCCGATCTAGCTAAACTGCAAATATTTCTGCTTCTTGAACTGTTTTAAACTGCTTAAAGTTGTTTTTGCACCTGCACTTTTTAAGTTTGTCCTGTTTGTTGCATTTACCTGTTAAGGCTACACACTCAAGTGTGCTAGCCTGTGTTACATATTTACTGCATTTTCCTGCTATTTGTTGATAAAAAGAAAAACAAAAAAAAAAAAAATTATCCTTGTTTCCCGTCTTTCCTGACCTAGAGTAGTCCAAATACAGGGTTTGCTGTATTCTGGACTTTTGGAAAGTTCCTGTGTTGTCCATTTCCTTTCTTGGATAGAGGGAGGTTTCTTTGTTCACCAGTGGCAGTGGGGAACTTGGAGCAGCCTATCTATCCCTGGAGGAGTGTTCCCAGCACAAGAATCTGGTAGTCTATTGGCCATTTTGGGCCAATTTCTAGCTCTTTCAAATCCCCCTGTATAAAACCCGCTTTGGCGAGGTTTTTGCGCTTGTTACTACTCAGCCAAGCTCCTCGTGGTCCTGCAGAGTGGTGCTAGCAGCAGAGAGGCTAAAAGAGCGACTGCTAACCTGATAAAAGTGTTTTTCCTGCTACTACCTGGGCGACTGTCCGATCTAGCTAAACTGCAAATATTTCTGCTTCTTGAACTGTTTTAAACTGTCTAAAGTTGTTTTTGCACCTGCACTTTTAAAGTTTGTCCTGTTTGTTGCATTTACTTGTTGAGGCTACACACTCAAGTGTGCTAGCCTGTGTTACATATTTATTGCAATAAAAAAAAAAAAAGTTATCCTTGTTTCCCATCTTTCCTGACCTAGAGTAGTCCAAATACAGGCTTTGCTGTATTCTGGACTTTTGGAAAGTTCCTGTGTTGCCATTTCCTTTCTTGGATAGAGGGAGGCTTCTTTGTTCACCAGTGGCAGTGGGGAGCTTGGAGCAGGCTATCTGTCCCTGGAGGAGTGTTCCCAGCACAGGAATCTGGTAGTCTGTTGGCTGTTTTGGGCCAATTTCTATCTCTTTCAAGTCCGCCTGTATAAAACCCGCTGTAGCGTGGCTTTGCGTGATTTTGTGCATAGCGCTTCATCGAGCAGCACCGCTTATTTGGGTTTGAGCCTTGGAACTGATCTAGTTCTCATAATAAACACCATATTCCTATGCTAATGCCTAGCACTTGCTCACTAAAGCAATTATATAAGTCAGCGCTAAAAAAATTGAAAGCACTACACCCTCACAAACTCCCTTGAGTAACTTGTTCCCCATTGGCCCTTTTTTTCAATTATAAAGGAATTCCCAATACTATTCTAGCATGTCCAAAGGTCAGTTGTCAATCTCCTCTCCGGTCCAGCTGGTGAACCTGGGAATCTTGAGGCAATGTTACAACTGCCTAATGTACACAGACAACCCTCTCCTCCTCCCAACAAATTCCAACACATGTGAGAGATGCAACCATATAGCCAAACTGGAGGCTAAGCTCTCTCAACTCAGTACTGGTGTAACCAGTCAGGAGGAGAAGGAAACCACACTCACTACAATTCCAGTCTCACATAGACCTACCACGACAGCAAACCATACACATAAACACACAAAAACATACTTGGAGGCTCTAAATAAAAATCTGCCTAAGCAGCAGAGACCTCCAAAGCAGACACCCAAGCAACCGCTACCCCAAAACAAAACACATGCAACACATAGCTCACAAAGCCAGTGTGCCGAACAGCCACAGCCCTTAAGGCTAAACAACACACCTGATACACTTGTAATAGGTGACTCTATCATCAGGCACACTGACATCCCGCTCACCAGGCTGAACAAGGAGAAGGTCACGGTGAGCTGCCTATTGGGTGCTAGAATCTGCCACATAACACAAGCACTCAGGTCACTCCAAGGCAAGTACAAATATGACTCTGTCATTGTCCATGCTGGTGTGAATGACCTGAGACGTACCTCCCTGGACTACATGAAAAGAGACATAGAGGAGCTCTCTGGGCATGTAGCCCAGGCCGGTATGACCCTGACCTTGAGTAGCATCTTACCCTCACCAAGAATGATGCCACAGTATGAAGACAAGATTATCAATTTCAACAATTGGCTTAAGTATTGGTGTCATTCAAAGGGGATCCAATGCCTGTCAGCCTGGGATGACATGCTCGACAAGCCACGATGCTTCGCTAGGGACGGCTTGCACCTGTCACCCTGGGCTTTCGGATATTGGCAAAGGCTCTTGCTACCCCCATAGTGCCTTTTTTAGGCAAGGCTCAAAAGACAAACCCACCTCCATAGGTATCACAAGGGATAAGAAACTAAGAGTAATGCTACTCAACGCCAGAAGTCTAAACCTCAAGATGCATGCACTCGAAACTCTCCTTAGCATGGAGAAAATCGATATCTGTGCAGTAACAGAAACCTGGTTCAAGGCTCTCGACAGCACCCCAGCACTACCAGGTTATACCTCATACCATGCTTTTCGGCCCCAAAACTTGGACTGAACCACAAAAGGAGGGGGAGTATCAATATTTGTCAAAGATACCCACACCTCCAGGTTGGTGGCACAGCACGAAGCATCAGAGACTATCCATGTGCAAATAACAGTGGGTAAAACTGCCTTCCAGTTTATAGCCTGCTACAGACCACCCTCCCAAACCCAGGAACCCCACTCGGCCTTCCTGAGAACACTGGAAAATATGAAGGTCTCTCCAAACACCATTATATTGGGTGACTTCAACTACCCAACCATAGACTGGGAGCATTACTCTAGCTCCAACACCCTAGCCCAAAGGTTCCTAGAATTTATACACTCAAATGCTATGGAACAACTTGTTACCACTCACACAAGAGGGGAAAACATACTGGACCTGATCATCACCAACATGGGGACTCTATGCTCCAGACCAGAAGTGCATCCCTCACTGGTAAGATCAGACCATAAACTAATCTCACTGGATATTCACATCCCGACCCCATCCCATGCCCAGAAAACCACAGTGAAAAACTTCTCTAAAGCAAATTTCACACTCCTCAAAATCAAGGTGGAATCCTTTAAAGCCCCCGGGCCTCTGGATAATACGGCCCAGACCACAAAATCCTTTATAAACGCATTCTATGAACACCTTCAGGAATGCATGGATCATGCAATCCCAAATAAAACCAAGACCCAATCCTCCAAAGGCAGACGTCCTGTCTGGTGGACCCCAGCCATAAACAAACTATACAATAGAAGGAGGAAGCTACTACATGACAGAGCAAAATCCCAAAAAGGGAAGGCATCTCTGATCAGTATTAGCAAAAAACTACGGGCACTCATAAAATCGTCTAAGGCCAGCTTCAAGAGAAAAATTGCACAGGACACTAAGGATAATCACAAGGCTTTCTTTAGTTATGTTAGGAACCTGGGTGGGAATTCCCAGATATGCTCAGAATTAGTCCAAAATGACAAAAAATACACCGAACCCACAGACATTGCCAACATCCTAGCTGACAGGTTCAGCGCAAACTTCTCCCCCCCTCCCCACCAAAAGGGCTAACATCTATCCCAGCAGAGTGCTGCTCCCTTGACATCTCAGATGATCAGGTAAGAGCTGCCCTCTCCAAAGCAAGAAACACAGCATCAATGGGACCAGACGGTGTCCCGGGCTGCGTCCTACATGAACTCCAAGAAGTGCTAAACCCAAACCTAAAACTACTGTTCAATCTCAGCCTTACTACAGGATATGTACCCAAAGAGTGGCATACAGCAACAGTGGTCCCTCTCCACAAAGGTGGTGCCTCAACGGATCCTGGAAACTATCGCCCCATAAGTCTCACTAGCTTGGTCTGCAAAGCTATGGAAAGGATCATCATGGACCTTATAAATAAAGATATTGGGGACCTACAGACACTGGATCCTACCCAGTTCGGCTTTGTTAAGGGCAGATCCTGCCTCTTAAACCTGGTCAATTTCTTTGAAACAGTCACCAAGGCCATTGACAAGGGGAAGGTGGTCCACACAGCCTACCTGGACCTCGCAAAAGCCTTCGATACAATACCCCACTCGGGCATTATAGATAAGCTCACCAGCTTAAATATAAACCCCTATGTCACTAGATGGGTTGCAAACTGGCTCAAGGACAGAACCCACATGGTTAGAATAGCTGGAGCCATGTCAGACTCCAAGCCAGTTACAAGTGGCATCCCACAAGGCTCAGTCTTGGGACCTCTCTTGTTCGGTATATACTTCTCGGAGGTACAGGCCAACATGGAAGGACTGTGGCTGACCAAGTTCGCAGATGACTGCAAACTGGGCACCATAATAGACTCTCCAGCTGACACAAGCATCCTCCAAAAGGGCCTCATAGAAACAGACAACTGGTGCCAGAGCCATGGCCTCAAGCTAAACGCCAAAAAGTGTATAGTCATCCCCTTTGGCAAAAACAAAGTGCCCACAAATTACCACATAGGTGGTAATCCATTAAGTACAGAAGAAGTAATTAGGGACCTGGGGACCCAAGTTGATAGCAATCTCTCATTTGACAACCACGTGGCCAAAGTGGTTAGAAAAACATTTTATATAGCCCACCTAATCATGAAGGGATTCACATCTAGATCAGGAGGTCATCGTGCCTCTTTACTCATCCCTCATCAGGCCCATAATTGAGTACAATGCCCCTTTTGGGATGTACCTTACCAGACACCTGCAGCAACTGGAAAGACCCCAAAAGTACCTCACCAAGAGGATCAAGGGGCTCAAACAGATGCCGTATACTGCCCGGTTAAAGAAACTCCAGCTCTACTCAGTGGCATACCGCCTGCTCAGAGGCGATCTGTGCCTGACTTATAAAGCCATGTCCAACCCGGAATTAATGGACATGCTGCACCTCAGAAAATCCAAATCCCATCGAGCTACGCTCGAGGGACTTAAACCTCAGCACTGAAATAAATAGGACATGCTGGAGGGACAGATTCATAACCCAGAGGCTCCCTTCACTCTGGAATAAAATCCCAGTCCAGGTTAGGCAGAGTCCCTCATTGACTCTCTTCAAGAGGAATCTTGATGAGTGGATGGGAGATCGTAGGTTTACCCCGGGTATCACTTCTGTGTCACTGTTAGACAGAAGCACAGTATACTAACCTCGAAAAAGGGCATAGCAAAATTAATTTAAAATGGGTGGCGAAAGCCATACACACTCTGGCTAGGCTTATAAATGCCCTAGGGCAGATAGCCTAGTATGAACCTATGAACCTATGAACCTATTATTTAAGAAAACAAATAATAACTTTTCTTAAATAATGGCATTGTATAATGCCTCCTTGCTGCCTTCCGCAGCTGTCTGGTATTCTGCGGCAGTTCTGATGTACTGCACATGCATATGCTTATGCAGTACATCAGAGCTGTGGGCAAAAGCAACGGAGAAAGCAAGATTTCTGTTGCTTTTTACAAACTGTTTCACTATGTTAAATCCATTTAACATAGTGAGACAGTTTTGAAAAAAGCAACAGAGAAAGCAAGATCCCTGTTGCTTTTTAAAAAGTGTCTTGTTATGTTAATGGAGTTTAACATAGCGAGACAGCTTTAAAAAAAGCAACGGAGAATCTCCTTTGCTTTTTTTAAAGCTGTCTCGCTATGTTAAACCCATTTAACATAGCGAGACACCTTTAAAAAAAGCAACGGAGATAGGAAGATCTCCGTTACTTTTTTTAAAGCTGTCTCGCTATGTTAAACTCGTTTAACATAGCGAGACAGTGTGTAAAAAGCAACGGAGATCTTGCGTTCTCCGTTGCATTAAAAAAAGTTATACTAATGGAAAAAGTCTGGGCGACCGGACCTTTTTCCATTAGTATAACTCTGATTTACTACATGCACGCTGACCAATCTGCGTGCACGTATTAGAATATTAATGGAGGGGGGGTCGTTGTATAAAATACCATAGCACAGCATATGCAGTGCAGTGCTATTAAAAAACAAAACCTTTCAAACCAGTCTGTCTTGGATGCCCATAAGTATAGCATAGAGTGCTGAGTTTTCTTAATCATAAAACTAACAAAATGATTAGACTACCAAACACCAGGACAATTTATCCTGTTACTGTACTGCGTCACAATGCAGGTTCACATAACCTAGAAATAAGCACTGAATTATATATATATATATATATATATATATATATATATATATATATATTTAATGTACACATACATGTATGGGAACACTACACGCACTCGAGTCCTATAAGTGCTTGAAAACCACTATCTCATAGTCAGGGACATGACCATCTTGTAGCTCATATAGGCAACTGCTCATACTCAAATACAAGTTTGAGCAAGCAGTGATGGTGAGAGAATGAGCAAGGGATTTTTAGGGTCAGGAAGAAGGAATGGAGTTTTAAAGTTAGGGAGCCAGGAGAGGAGTTTTAGGATTAAGGAGCAGGACAGTAGTTTTAGGGTTAGGGAGTGATCAGAAAATTTAAGGTTAGGGAGGGGGTTGCAGTTTTAGGTTTAGGGAGCAATCGGAGGCTTTTTGGTTAGAGAGGAGTAGTGGAGTTTTGGGGCAATAAGTGAGGACTCAGGCTGGAAACTGGGAGGGTGTATTAGGGTTATGGACTAGGTTCTGATATGGATATACATTTTTATAGGGGCAGGTGTTGGAAAGGCTTTGTGGTGGTGCTGCGGTAGCGTTGTCACCTCACAGTTAGAAGTTGCCCGTTCAATTCTCAGTTAGAGCGTCTTCTGTGTGGTGACATGCGTGAATGGGCGTTCCTCCTTTGAAGGTTGTGCGTTAGGCCTGGCAAGCTAGTACGTAAAAATCTACTGCCAATCATTAGCGGACCGGTGTTCCGCTGTGGCGACCCCTAACCGGGAAAAGCCGAAAGACACAAACAAACAAGGTGTTGGAAAGGCTTTGTAGAAATGGGAGATAAGGCTAGTGAAGCAGCAAGCAAGTCTGTTGCGAGCTACTAGTAAGTGAGCACCTGTATTCCACCCTGTACACATATATAATATATATATGTATGTATATATACACACGCACACAGACACACACAAACACATTATATATAAATATATATATATACACAGGTCCCCTCCATAACATTGAAATTTCATAACATTGCATTTTATAACACTGAGACCAAAACATCTAAATCCCAAAACATTGAAAACTTAGAACATTGAAAGTGTGCTTCATAACACTGAAAACTACAATGCCTATGTAAATAACATCCTCTCCACCTACAACACCTCCTAATTAACAAACACACTTTCTATTACATTTCTCCAGGGGGGGGGGCAAGCCCCTCTGCTCCGCCCCCCACACCCACCATAAATTAAATATACCAACTCCAAGAATGCACTACAGTGGAAAAAAGTTAATTTCCTAACCTCACTGTATCACAATCACCATACACTGAGGTTAGGCAATTAACTTTTTTCCATTGTAGTGCGATCTTGGAGTTGGTATATTTAATTTATGTGGGGTTTAGGGGGAGAGCCCCCCACATGGGGGGTGCAGGGGGTTTACCCCCCCTGCAGTAACGTAGTAGAAAGTGTGTTTGTTAGTTAGGTGTTTTTGTAGGTGGAGCTGATATTTACTTGTGCAATGTAGTTTTTAATGTTATGAAGCACACTTTCTATGTTCTGAGT